>NC_047668.1:11837500-11952500 GCF_011762505.2 Arvicanthis niloticus | reverse complement strand
GATTTGTATTTTAAGGTCTAGTGTTTTACTGTACACATATCAAAGAACATACAGTGAAATACAGTCCAATCCCTATATAATGCAGCCAAGAAGCTGGGTCTTCGCAATAAACCAGAATTAACAAGTCAAATAAGATCATAGGTCTTTAGAGGTCACATAAGCTTTAATTTCTTTTTAACCATAAGGTTTCAGAGACATGAAAACCTAAAGGCTGGTGTGAGAAATGAGCAAAGGGGAAACGTAGAGAATGCCTTTGAAGATTCATATTTCAACATTTTTAATATAATTTTCACAATAATCCAGTTAAGTTAGAAATTCTAAGGCCTTATGTGCCAAACCAACACAAATTATTCAGATAAATAAAGATATTTCGTTTGATGCCTAAGGTTGATGGTCCAGACCCTCTGCTAGTTAGGATGTGGGTGGGTGTTTTTCTAAGAGCTAGGAGCAGACTTGCCAGGCTCTTCCTACCTTATCTTAAAGCCTGTTTCCCATGTAGTCAGCAGAACTACATGAAATGAGGCTGAACCACAGACTTTGGTCTACCTGGCATGTGGATGTCTGAATTCACACTGTGGTTTTTGGTTCTTTTAATTGAGAGGAGTGTTAGAGAAAACCCCAACATTGAACACTGTCTTTTATAATTTGATTCCACTGCTCCAAGCAGAGGAAGGAAAGTAGAATTCTGCTGGTCCGTGCTTTCCTGGTAGAAATGTGTTAGGACTTCAGGGTAAGTCAGTTGTCTCTACTATCCTTGAATATTCAATGTAGTTTTTATAAAACTATCAAGAGTAAGTATTAATTTAATGGACTCATCTTCTTGGATTCCACTCACTTTCTTTAGCCATGAAACTTCCAGGAGGAAAACAATATGATGTATCAACATTTTTTTTAAATATAAAGAAGAAATTCTTAGACTATAACTGTGTATTGGGATTATCACCGTACATATCACAGTGATCATAGGCTGGGTAGGTTTCACATCTACTCTCCCTGAGGTATGATGACTCCTTAGCACCGGATGTCCAGAATAGGTGCTTAAGAAATGGGTTGAACCAGGAATGTTGGTGGTAGTGCATACCTTTAATCCCAGCATGTTGGGAACAAGGGGTAGGCAAATCTTGGAGACTTTCCAGGCTTGCCAAGGCTGCATAGATCCAGTCAAAACAAAAACAAACAAGCAAACAAACAAAATTAAGAAAAGGAAACTTTGGTTTATGAAATCACAAATCCTGAAAGGATGAGCCACAAATCATAATTTACTAGTGTATTCATAAAAGAGTCACCAAACTGAAGTTACCTCACGTATGTGTATACCTTTAGAACAACTTCAAAGTAAAGATACAATTAATTTAATATTTTAATTACTAGTATAATAAAACCCAATAATTATGAACTAATTACATACCAATAACAAAAAAGAAACTAAGTCAATAATTACAAGTAATAACTGAAGAATAGCATCACTAGTGAGTACATTAGTCTCACAGGTTGAGACAAAGGAGGAATAAAATAAAAGCCAGCGAAGGGCAAAACCAACCAACCAAACAAACAAACACGCAGAAGAACTCAGCAGTGAGTTTGAAGGTTCACAACTGCAGAGGCTGAACCATTTGAAGTGGCTGGGTTTGTTTCAGATATCAACTATTTTCAGTTTCAAGTAACTCAGCCCAATAGTTGGGTTTAGATAGCTTCCTGCTTATTTTGAAGAAAAGTTAATCAATTACTTTTAGAAATATTATTAAGGCTTAATTCTTTGAAGATGTTGTAAAGAAAATTTTTGAATTGAGGATAGCTCAGTAAGTAGAGCATATGGCTAGATTTTGAAGGTAGTATATTCAATTCCCTGCACTACTCCCATAAAAGATAGTTGTTATATCTAGGTCGGTCAGTGGGTTACACCTCTGATTGAACAATTCCAAACTTATAATGCTTATGATTAACAATATTTAAAAAAAAAACGGTATAAATGCAAAAAGGAAAAGGGGGCATGGGATAGGGGTTTTCTAAGGGGGGGGAATGGGGAAAGGGGATGGCATCTGAAGTGTAAATAAAATATCTAATAAAAAAAAAGAAAAAAAAAAAAAGAAGGTAGTATATTCAATTCCCTGCATTACTCCCATAAAAGAAATTCTTAAAATATATAGACTCTTTGCGGTATAAGTATGTATTTACATATCATTTGCATATTCAAATATCCATGTATTTAATTGGCTCTTGCTACAGGTATTCAAAGGCCTCCTTTTAGCAGAGGAGAAAAACAAATAAGCAAATAAAGCTCTTCAAGGTCGTTTGTTTGCTCATTGTTTTGAGACAGGATTTCTTTATACAGCATAAAGCTGGTCTTCCTCCTTTAGCCTCTCCAGTGCTAAGGTGTCAGGGATGTGTCAGTACAGTCAATGGAGATTTTTATAGCTCAAGTAAAAGAAGCTAATGAGTTGATACATCCAGAGGAACTTTCTGAGTCCCTTCTACATTTTCCAATTAGCACAGCAGTGACAATGACAGGCTTCTGAGTGATTGATTCCTGTGTTCCTGCTCAAAGTACCAGGCTTTTCTGAAGATGGGAGAATTATGAGACTACTACAAAATAATGAAATACTGTTTATGATTTTTATGTTATCAAAAAAGACGCATAGCTGGGTATAGTTAAGCAAGCCCCCCAGAAGCTGCGGCTGGGTGATATTGAATTTAAAGCCAGCCTTGGTTACATGAGAGACCACATCTCAAGAAATGAATAAACACACACACACACACACACACGCACGCACAAACGAGGATTTGGAGATTAATTTTTAATTATGTGTATATAGATAGAACACACACATATCTAAAATCTTTATCAAGCAGTAAGCATGAACAAATAAAGAGTATACAAGTGCTAGTAAAATAAAGAATATAAAAGAAATTAAGATACTGGTCCTGACAATCATGGATATTAAGTTATAGGCAGAAAGAGAAAAGAAGAGGTAACAAGTTATAAAGTAGGGCGTTTGTTGACAGACCAGGGAAGAGGGCAAAGAGACTGAAGACTGAGCAGACAGCAAATTTGCAGGGGACAAGGCAGCATAATCGAAGGTATCTTTTTGAAGAAGTGATATTTGAGCATGCTCAAAATAGTCAACAAGAGAGGGAGAGTCAGAGAGTGCAGAACAAACAGCTCGGGGGTCAGGGCTGGATGGAAGAAGTAAAGAAGCACAGTACAATCAGAGAAATGCAAAACTGCCAGGAAAACACAGATTACAAGGACCGGTCTGCAGAAAAAGCATTCGAGATCAGCTAGGGTGAAAATCTAGAAGACTGGTCATCAAAAACGCAAATGCATTCTTCAGGCAATATTAAGTTTAAGAGCATAAGTAAGAAACTATTAAAGCTATACTTGAGGAAGAAAACTCCATCAGCCATATGTAAAAGGATGGCAGGGACTGGATGGTGTATGAGTGGGGAGTGGAGTCATGGTGGGAGGCAAATTATAGCTTCTGGAACATGAGGGGTGAGAAAAATGGAATGTGTTGCATGAATGAGTGCGTGAGTATGTGCGTGTGTGCATGCATGTATGCATGTATGTGTACTCACATATGTGTGCTTGTGTATGCATGCATATGTGTGTGCTTGCATGTGCATGTATGCGTGTGTCTGTGTGGAGGGTATGCATGCCTGTGTGTATGCATGTGTAACACGGCACAGGCTGACTCACTCACGGAATGTGGCGACCAGCTAAGCACAGAACAAAAGGAGGCATACAGTAGGAAGATGACACAGTTTCGGGTAAGCATGACTAAGGGGGGTCAATGAGGATGAAACGGGGTGGCTGAGTTCCTCACGCTTGAGGGACACGTGTGTGAAAAGGTGTTCAACAAGGTGAGCGAGATAACTCTAGTTCGGGAGAACGGTAGGAGCCCATTTGGTAGCCAATCTTCTGCAGCTGAAAATTAATCGATTTTCAAATTATTGACTTAGAAAACATAAAACAAAGATAAAGGAAAGATTTTACTGTGAAAATTCAATGTAAAGGATAATGGATTATAGTATAGATTTAAATTAATTATAAAATAAAATTTAAAGATTTAATAACAAAATGAATGGAGAAATGTGCTCACAGGAAAAAGAAAGAAAATGGGGACAGATGGACAGGAGCCTGCCAGGGGCAATGGGGACAGATGGACAGGAGCCTGCCAGGGGCAATGGGGAGCGTTAGACAAAATGAACTTTCAAAACAAAATTTTTACAAGGATAGAGCCAAATGTGATATACTAAGAAAGAACACAGTTAAAGATGGGTACATATGTCTGAGACGGTCTGGTAAAGTGCTCAGCAGGCAAAGACACTTGACAACCTTGCAACCTGGGCTCAGTCTTCAGAATCTACACGTTGGAAGAAGCTGATTCCTATATGTTGACCTCTGACTTCCACACATGTGCTACGGCATATACATATTCGTGCATGCGAGTGCACTTGTGCATGCGTGCGTGCGTGCGCACACACTTCAAATGTATTTTTAAAGAAAATATTATTTGACATAACTTCAGTGTCTAAATTTTCATAGAAGAAAAAAATAAAAATATTTTAATAAGAGGATTTTATAAACTCCAAAAGGAATGATTGGAAGTGAAATAAAAGGCTACCGGGATGGGCTCCTTGGAGGAACGAAGGAGATCTGTTTTTCCAGTGTTACATAAACTAATCACCAGTGTTTAAGGTTTAGGATCTTGGTAATCCTGAGTCCTGGAGTGACTGAGATACTTGCACACACGCTCCAGAACTGTTCCCACACAGTAGGTTGGTAGCTGCCCTGTCTTGTCAGAAATATGAGTCACGCCTTCTTTTAATATCCCCCTCTACTCCTCCCTTTTTATTTGCTAATAAAAACGGGCATGTATAAAGACCTTTGTTTTAACAAATCGTGCAGATCTGAGACCTCGCCTTAAAAGAGTAGCACTAATTTAGCCAGGTCTGGCCACAGAAGGATGACCTCTGCACATGGGAAGCAAAGGCAGTAAGTAGGGTCAGGAGTTCAGTATAACCACCAGTTAGATCGCAAGGTCTGAGCTTGAGGCCAGTCTGGGGTGGGAAAGCGACAATAACAGCAACAAAACCCACCAGTCCTGTGCTTTTCAGTTTTACCTAGAAATATAAGGTGGTTACCAAAAATATCTAAAAGCTTGTACTTTCTGAGCTACCAAATATTTTACTATAAAGTATTCTAGAATAATAGACTGATCTCAGGGCAAATTTTTAAAGAATACAAATCATTATTAATTGTTGCCGAACATTTGGCCATCTGATGCAACAGAAGCATGCGTATAGACCAGTGTGCATGAATGTGTGCCTGACATGGGGTGTCTATGCATGCCATAGACACAGGTTGAAAGAGGCAGAGCTCTGAGGCTATAGCTGGAAAAAAATGGTAATATGCAGGGGAGAATGTAATATTCTGAAACACGCTTAAATATATTCTAGTTTCTCTGGGAAAGTTTAATGATAAAATTATATCTTTTTTCTTTTGTAAGTAAGTACAGGCAAAGATTACAGATCTTTGATAACTACTAAGCCTTGATACCTACATACTAGATGTTACAAGTATGAACCTAGGATTTGTTGAGTAATAAAATTGATTATATATGTTGACTAAAACAAAATAACCTCAAAGACAGTATCTGGATAGATTTATCAATAGGGAGTTTGAATACATCAAACAAAATATCACAAAGACTGGGCATGTAATCAGAGGCTAAAGAAGGAGGATGGAGAGTTTGAGTTCTAAGTGACCTAAATATTGAGACCATTTCAAAAAGAAAAGAAAAGAGGAAAGAAGAGAGAAGAAAAGAAAAGGGGAAGAAAGAAAAGAAAATCAGAGCCACAACAAAACCCAAACCCAGTGAAAATAAGAAGTATTGTAACGAGAGCCAAGGAACACTGGACCTAGAGCAGAAGAAAAGTGCCTGACATTTCAGCCTAGAAATGGTCTAGTTGGGTCCCCTGACCCCTGAGCTAAAGAAACATAATAATGATTATGAAGATGATGGTGGTTATGCTGATGCTGGGATGGTGATGACAAATGGCAGTTTTTAGAGCACTTGCTTGGCACACAATCTCATTTAATCCTTACAACAACCCTACGAAGAAAATATTTCAATTGTCTTTATTTCATAAATGAGGAAACTGGCAGTTCCTGGAAAAGCTGGATATACAAGACGTGGCAGAAGAAGGAAAGACAAAGGTTGACTAGCAATACCAAATAGGAAACATCTGCAAATGAAATGCAATAGACAACATTGGTGTGCATCAAATTCATTAAAGTTACATAACAATAAAATAATCCATTGAAATTCAATGCAAACTAATGGAAAATATAAGAAAGATGTCTTTTTTCCTCCCAAAGGCTATCTTCTATTTAAATTATTAAAAAGGATCTTGTGTGTTTATGAACATTTACATTATACAGATGATATTTGTACAAGTCATTGCTCAAGGGGTACACACGAGCATTCTGTAAGTTTTACAAGTTCAACAGTTAAAATGTAATATTAAGATGGTCTTCTGTGGCTGAGGAAGCATTGGAAAGAGCTTGATGGTTCAACTATTTCCCAGATAATCTATGGTCCATGGACATTCAGTGTCCAACTAAATCCTGTGCTGACCTAGATATACCTGTTACTCCCTCCTTGGTAGAACTATTAGTAGACCAAAACCCACAAATGGGAGATGCTGTGAGGACAACAGTTGTTAATGCAGTGACTTAGCAACAGTCACAGGAGGGAGGATCAAAGTTCATGACATCCCACAAACGTAGAGTCACGGAAAGAAACAAACTGAGCAAGAGAGCTGCAGAGCGAAGATCTGTAAGGAGAGCTGCTGTTGGGGGAGGAGAACTGAACTCGCAGGCAGTTCCTTGCCAGGCAGTCAGTGTAAACCAACACCTCAGCCTTGGGAATTTTTGCTCCAGATCAAAAGGACAACAGCAATGCCATCTGCTGTTTGCTTAGAAAAATGGTCAGAGCAGATGTTTCCATGTGCTGACCTGCCATCGCTTGGCTAAGAGGCCACTTGAAAAATAATCATGAAATAGCCCAGGAGAAACATCTGCACAGTGTACAGCAGACCACCAATCATGCAGTATAGGCAAAAAGAGTCGTGCAATGATTGTGGGCAGGTCCCAGCAAGTGGTGGGTGTCCTTCACATGTGCAAGTCATATGAGTGCACGTAAAATCAAGATCGGTATAACACAAATGGTGGTCAGAACGTTCCCTGTGGACCTGAGTAATTTCAGCGGGCAAATCCTAACCTATTTCAAATATTTCAAAAGGCTCACAGCTTCTCTTTGTTGTTGCCTATGATATCATTTGATTTTGTTTAGCCCACATTTTAAGCATCGCTGAAATTAAATGATTACTGGTCTCTCAAAAGCAAATGCAAAATTTGCCAGTGCAGTGAGGATATGATGTGACCTGCCTGCCTATCTTAGCTTCAAGAGGCCCTCACCCAAAGGTGAAGCTGATGCAAGACATGGCTCTTGGAAATGCTGAGTCACTTGCCAGCCACCAGGCAGAAAAGCAGAAACTAGGCTGCAGAAGAAACAGTGTCATTTAGGATTTGCACCCCAGGAACACTTCCCTTTCTTTGGTGGCCACACCTGCAAGCCACCCAAAGTTCATCCTCTGGCTTTGAAAGCCTCCTGGCAAAGCAGCAACCATCCTTCCCTCCTACTTTGCAGGCTGCAAACACAGAGCCCAGCTTTCCCAGTGGCCAATCGTCACCTCGATGGCTCAAGTGATAATTTCAGCCAGAGCACAGGTACTCTGCAATAAATGTGATTAAAGAAATATTCATCATTCCAAAGTATGTCCTCTCAATGTGCACAAGAACAAGATATTCACAAAACCTGTATTTCTTAGGAGTCACTTTTCAAGCTTCCAAAGGCATTCATATTTTTTGTTTTTGTTTTTGTTTTTTTTTTTCTAATTTTATTAATTACTGGAACCATCCTTCTTAAGCTTATTTCTCTGACCTACTGTTTCATTGTACAGTCTGTCCTTTGTGTCTTGCTTTAGAAAGGCAGAAGTTGGGTCCTCCACCCCCACCCCAATAAAAGGATAAAACAAACAGAACCTAGCTTGCTCTTTTTGAGGGACTACTAACAGTGGGAATAGGGCCTGCCTCTGACTGTTTTGCCAGCTTTAGGACCTCTTTGTTCATTCTGGGTGGGTTGCCTTATCCAGCCTTAATAGGGGAGGTGCCTAGACTACTTATTGATACTATGCAGGGCTGGGTGATAGCCATGGGAGGCCTATCCTTTTCTGAAGAGAAAAAGAGGAGTGGATAGAGGCGGGGTTAGGCTTTGGGGCCAGGAAGAGATGAGGGAGGGGAAACTGTGGTTGAGATGTCATTACAATAATTATTATTATTGTCTTCCACTGTCTTCCAGTGGCAGATAATAAATGCTTCAATGTGTCAGCAAATAGCAAAGAATTGTGAGAAGTTTTGCTAAAAATGACTACTCTATCACAAAACCACCAGAAGCCATGCAGGATGAAACCCAAAAGATAATAGAGGGCCCAGCTCCCCCCACCCCCTCTCTCTCATCTATCTAACTTACCACAAAGTAAATGGTTTTTAATGTAATGTGAATGGGCTCTTGCAAAAAATTGATTTTCGCATGACACATCAGTTATAAAATAGTATAAAACATTTTTATTTAAACCACCCATCATCTCTGAAAAGAACATATCACTTAATAATTAAAACAAAAGGATTTTTTCCCTTAACATCAATGATTGTTAAGCTTATAATCGTGTGTATGTGTGGTGGGCATTTCCTTCTACCATACATTCCACATTGAACTGTGGGTCCTCGGACTTTGCCCACAAATACAGAACCATCCAGTTAGCAGTCCACTGTGATGTTCTTATTAGCTACTGTTGGGTATATAAAATTTAACTCTCTCTCTCTCTGTCTCTCTCTCTCTCTCTCTCTCTCTCTCTCTCTCTCTCTCTCTGAGTGTGTGTGTGTGTATCATACTTATGTCTGGATATATGTGCAAACACATATGAACATGTTTGTGGAAGTAAGAGGAAAACCTTGGATGTCTTTCTTGGCACTTTTCACCCTCTTTTGAGACAGGGTCTCTCCCTGGCCCAGAACTTACCTATCAGGCTAGCCTGTTGTTGATCAAGCCCCAGGGAGCAGTCAGTCTTCCCCTTACCCTGTGCTGGGATTACAAGGATGCACCAACAGACTTGATTTTTTATTTTAAAGTGATCTCTAGGGGGATGGAACTCAGGTCTATATACTTTATTTAGCAAGTAATCTAACCTTCCATTCATCATCACACCCCCTCCACACATACCCTGCAAACACACTTTCCTCAGTGATACACAAAAGTTTACCTTTGAGTACTTGAGTGTTTTAAATATTGAATGACATCCGGAGACAACTATTGGCAATAACAAGATCAAGCTGGACAGCATTTGGTTAAAAATCAAGATATCACTATAAAGTATTACATGAATGATTACTTGACTTCTTCAGTGACTCTGAAAGATCTATTACATCAGTTCTAAGATGGTGGTTTGACAGTTAAGGTTCATATAGCCATTTAATTTCTAAATTATGATGGCATTTATTATTAAAGACAAGTTCAAGATCTTCCATAACAGAAAACTGAAAATATAATGCTCACATACCTCACACCTCAAATACACATGTCTGGGTTCTATATGTACTTGATTTAGGAAACTAAGTTTTATACATTGCATACCATTTTCTAGTTAGATTTGGCTACTCTCAAACTCAAATGAAGTGTCCCTTCTGGGAAGACTCACAAGATCATGGTGCCTAAGCCATTCACTGACAGTTAATTGGGCACATAACTAGGATCATTGTTTGGTTCTGTCAACCAGCTAATTTTAGTCTTAAGCTAACAAAACACTCTAACAGGTTAGACAGCATTGTGCTGATGTTTGCCAGACCCAAGTATTTGCCAAGTACCTGGTCCTTTCAAGGTACTCAAAGCAGAATACTGGGTCTTTGCTTTTCAGTTACCTTATTACATTAGAAAACACATCAACCAAAAATAACAGTGCATTAATACAGAAAACTCTAAAGCAAGCTAAATATACAGCTGAGATAATATTTTTTAAACTTTTCATACATTGTCTAAACAACTTTTAGTTAGCTAAAGAAATGAGAGATCACATAATAATTCAGATCCTCCAGACCCTATTTTTAGCTTTTGTGTGAAAATAAAATGCAGCCCTCTCATCTCTGTCTGATTTTCTGCAGAGACAAGGAATACTCTGTTCAGAACAAAAGATCTGCAAAGCTGTAACAGCAACTCTGAGATCATAGACACTCAAATTGAAGTAAAAACATACTCCCTAGTTTGCTGCCAGAAACTAATTCTCAATTAAACAAAACAAAACAAAAAAAATGTTCTGTAGAAAGACTATAAAACCCTGAAGGGCAGAGACAGGACATCCTCTGAATGTACCCGCAGATCTAGGTAAGCGCTGAGTTTGCTGACATGCTCTGTGGCTTGAGGGATGGGACCATTCAAGAAGAATAGTTGTTTATGTTTATTCAGTAAGGTGTATGCGGGGACTGTAGAGAATAAATAGTGAACGAGTATTTGGGTCACTCACTCCTGTACAGACGTATTACCTGAATTTATTCTTTTAAAAATCACTATCTGTCTGTTTTGGGATTATGTATAAACACTGGTTTTGATGCTTGTTCCAATGATCTCATGATGACAGTAATTTCACACAATCAAAAAACCTAAAAGCAATTGCAAAACATAATGTCTGTTATCATAAGCATGATGTGATATGATTATTTTCAGGTAACAATAAAATTTCAGAACGAAACCGAACTTCAGAACCAATTTTTAGAACCTTTAATTTTTATTTTTAAGGAATTTATGCAAAGAGGAATTTGTTTCAAAATATAGCACAACAGAAGGTTATGAATCACTGAAGAAATAAGTCGTCCAGTGCATAGTATTCACCACTACACTCCCCTACAGAAGCCCCTTAAGGAATGAACCTCCATGCACAAAAATAACACACTATTACTCAATATTATTAAACCATCACAGCACAGTAGCCTTACTTCTATCGGCTTATGCACATAAAACAATGGGAATTTAAAATAAACATGGCGATATTTTAATAACGGAATTCTTTAACTATGAAAGAATCATATCTTAAGTAGATCACTTTTAAATAATTAGCTTCTGTGGGTACACCTAACAAAATAATATGCTCACTACTAGAAAGACAAATGGATTTGTTTATAGTATTTTTATTTCACAAGCCTACATTTTAAAAACATATTCTTTGATTTTTTTTTCCCTTTAAAATTAGCCAAAAGAAATATCCAGGGGCTGGAGAGATGGCTCAGCAATTAAGAGCACTGACTGCTCTTCCAGAGGTCCTGAGTTCAATTCCCAGCAACCACATGGTAGCTCACAACCATCTGTAATGAGATCTGATGCCCTCTTCTGATGTGTCTGAAGACAGCTACAGTGTACTTGTCATATACATAAAATAAATGAATAAAATCCTAAAAAAAGAAATATTTACTTGCCAATCGAAAATACATATAGAATAATACTCTAAAAATTTTATAATTTGTCAAACATCTAGTGTATCTAGGCTTAGATGTCAACACAGGTTTTTGAAGAAATTTATTATTTTTTATACTAGTCTTAAAGATAAGACCTAGGGACACGATATGGATGTCTGTTCCACAGAATGTGTTAATGGGACAGTTTTCAGTGGATGTCCACACGGATGAGGTCACATCTTAGCACTATTGTTTTTTTCCCAACTTAAAATTAGATACAGGAGGTTGAACACAGTCAGCTTACCACATTTATAATTAGCTTATCGCACAAATATCTGTGGGTACTTGTCATATGCTATATTGTCATATGTTATATTGGTGCGGATACTGACGTGCAGTAGTAAGAAAAAAAATAGAGAAAATAAAAACCCAAGGCTCCTCCTGCCAGGTTTATATTATTCTGACTTTTTGATCTCATTATATATAGCATATATAGCAATACAGTCCAGCAATTCCAGAGTATCAGCTAAGGCAGCTGGAAGCTGGACACTTCATCGCTGGCCTTTAGCTGCCTCCACAAGACTATGTGACTGTGTGGTAGAAGAGAGTTGTGATACACTGTCACTGTGTGAAACTGCTGAAGATGCTATCTGGAAGAACGATCCTAAAATCCTGTGTAAGAGAGCGAACACCAGAGGGAGGGAATGGAGAGATTCTAGGGTTTCCGATTCTTCACTGGTTCTCAACAGAGGTGTCCAAAATAGACAGGAGAGTGAGCGTTTTATCTGAACGTGGCTAGAAGCCTGAACATGGCAAAAAACCACGCTTTCCTGCTGTCATTTGAGACTTGTTAGTAGAAATTGTGTCTCATTAACTTATAAGTCATGCTTAAGTGTGATGACAGAGAATGATCTGACATTTCTTAGAACACTTAAATACCTGTCTTAGTTGAATTCTCTGTGACTGTGACATAACATTGACCCAAACTAACTTAATACAGTTTCCACTCCATCACGAGGGGAAGCCAAGGCAAGAACTCAAGGCAGGAGCTGGAAGTAGAAAATGAAGCAGAGATCATGTAAAAATGCTGCTTACTGGCTCAGCTGACTTTCTTATACACCCCAAGTCCAACCTGCCCAGGGGTGTACCACACATTGTGGGCTGGTTCCTCCACATCAATCATTAATTAAGAAAATGGGGCACAGACACACCCACAGGTCAAAGCTGATGGAGATAATGCCTCCAACAAGATTCTCTCCTCCCAGATGAGTCCAGCTCACGTCAAGGTGACAAAAACAGCTTAACATCACATTTATCAACTCAAACACATTGGAATTTTAGGTGAAGCTGCATGATAAAACTGACATACCATCAAGCAGACATAGTAAAACTGGCTCCATCAAGGAAAAAAAAATCAAACGTCAACCCTCTAAGGTTGTCCATGGAAAAAGAATCTTAGCTGGAAGTAAGTTTAACCTCCGTCCCCTGGAGCTAGCCCAGTAATACTGCAATATGGTTCCCCTAAACAGTTCTAACTTTTGAGTGGCTTGGAGGTAGCCTGGGATGCACTGTGAAGCCATTACTACTCAGAGCAAAGTCACAGTGAGAAAGAACATACTAACCTTTCATTGCTACAAGACAGGCCAAGCAAACAAGAACATAAGACAGGCACCATCTGATTCTAAGCTATTGCTCTCTACCGCAAGGGTTCAGAGCGCATGCCACTGTGCTTTCTGTGATAGTTGGGGCCGGCTTTATTCACATCCTTCATCTCAGATACTTGCGATGAAGTCATTCTTCCTCAAAATATAAAGAATGTCTAGAGAAGCAGTAAAGTCTCATTGTGTTAGTAATGGGCCAGAGCTGCTATAATAAAATACCAGGATATGGGAGGGGTGAGCAACAGAACGCTCATAGTTCTGGAGACTAGATGATGAAGGGCTGACAAAGTTGATTTCTCCAAAGATTGCTCTCTTCTCTACCTCTGGCTTCAGAGAGCTATCTTCTCACTACTTTTTGACACATATCTGTGCCTCTGTACATATATCTCTGTTTTATCTTATCTTCTTTTTGAAAATTAAGGATGAGAGTGAGAGATAGAGCCTCCATTTCTATTTAGTTAACTAGTTATAGTCTTGTCTTCAAATATAATCATATTCTATTGTAGTCTGAGCTAGGAATTTCAACAACATAATTTTTTGGAGGAGTGGGCAGGGAAGAAGACACTTAATTCAGTGCCTAACATAGCTATTGATAAATTATGTTTTCATACATGAGTATGAGCCAGATGTGGTAGTGTACACCTTTAATCCCAGGACTCAGGAACCAGAGGCAGGTAGATCTCTATGAGTTTGAGGCCAACCTGGTCTACCTAGCCATGGGTACATACTGGAGACTAAATATTCTGTCTCTAAAATGAAGAAAAAAAAGAAAGAAAGAAAGAAAGAAAGAAAGAAAGAAAAGAAAGAAAGATCAAAAGAAAGAAGAGAAAGAAAAGAGAAAAAGAAAAAATCTATAAATATATTTATTTCCTCTCATTATTATTTTATATATATATTTAAATATATATTTATATATTTAAATATATATTTATATATTATATATTAATATATATTATATATTATATATAAATATATAATATATATTAATTCATGTTTTTCATTAATCTTAATTTATATTATGGAGTAATATGTTTGTTCTAGATCAAATACAAAGCAGTTGATGTCAAGTCAGTGTTTTCTCATTGAATTAACTTGTATTATAATAGATGCCATCATTTAAAATTTATACCACAAAACATTTAATAGCACTGCACTGTAAGAAAGAACCTTCTCTTTTCTCCATCTACTTATTCATTCATTTGCATCAGAAAAGAATCATGGGTTTCTATTAATATTCCAAGTGATATTTCTATTAATACCATGCTTACTTTTAATCTTCACATTGGTTTAGATTTGGCCAGAGCCTCTTCAAACTGCTTTAAATATTCCCTAAGATGTCCTAATTATTTTCTGAGTTTGTTCTTACTCAATAATATAAGACATCCCAAACATACACAGCCTCAGCCTCAGTTCTGAAATCTTACATTTCTCCAGAGAGCCCTAAGTCTTTTAGTGGCAAATAGTACTTAGAAAACAAGATCTAGAAACTAGGCCTTTACAAATACATCTTCCCATGGGAAGAGCAACAGGATATATGTATGATACACAGCTATATAAACATCTATATATAGGTATCTTACATTTGTCTATTATCTATCTACCTACCTTCCCACCCTTAAGTACCTAATGGTACCTGAAATTCCCTACAACATAACAAATGTATTCTCTTTCAAGTCCATTGAGAGATGCATTACCCAGAATGCATCTACACTTTTGTCCAGTTCTCCTTTATGTAATCAGTGTCCTGACTTCAATGAACTTACACCGAGTTGGCTGCTAGGCACAGCCTGATGAATTCATATTTAATTGGACTTGATCTGGGAGAATCCTGAAATCCTACAGTGAAGTTGCTTTCCAGTAGAGGGGATTTGTGTTTCCTTCTGCCAAGAGCCCAGTTCACTACTTATGTAATCCTTTACTGGGCCCATGCACTGGAGCCCAGTTAATCCAGGTTCTTAGGTTAGATACTAATCAAGCTCCTGTTACAGCAAGCCTCAGTCTGACTCTTCTAATCTCAGTACTGACTGCTGAGGTCAGTTCTTTTGGATTCTATGGAAAGATTACTTTTAGGGTGTGGTGTTCCTTGGTTCTGTCTATCTTCTGTGCTCTGGTATTGTTTCTTTCTTTCTTTGTTTTTACCCTGAAAGACTTCCTTCTGCTCTTTGCAATCCCAGGAATTCCTGCTACTCATGCATCTCATTTATTCAGACCCAGAGGTTTGGTGTGCAGCTCAGTGGCAGAGTGCTGCCTAAAGTGTATGAGACCCTGCATCTGACCTCCAGCAAATCAAAAAAGTAATGATTTATCCATAGTACTAAGCATAGAGCCCTTTGGTGTGGCTAAGCCACCATATTTTGACATTGGGTCTAAATGCTTCTCTATTTTTATTCTTTACTTACTATACCAAAGTGTCAATGCCCTTGAACCGTAAAATTTTCTGCTACAGGCTAGTTACTGATTCAGAGATGGAGGAAATTTTTTTTTAAATATATATTAGCCTGAAAAATTATTGGCTAGCACTTACGATTTCTTAACAGAAATAAAGATTATATATAACAATGTTGTGATAAGATTAGGTCAGTTTGTATCATAAGGATTAAAGGGCTATTAACATTCCTTTAGCAGAGTACACTGATTTGGTACATGAGAAAAGAAACCCCAAACACCAAGATGGGTTTTTGCCAAAGTAAATGGAATTTTGGTGGGTAGCCTTCCATTTATTTAGAGTTGAGTCCTTAAAATCTACCACCATAATTTATACTTGTATGAGCTTATCTAATCAACCAGTAAAAATTTTGTAAGGATATGTTAAAGTTTTCCACTTATTAAAATAATTTATGATCATTTGGGGAAAATTAAATATAGAAAAGAAAAGGCTAAATGTTATAATGTTATGACCTACACATGACTACTGTTAACATGTTCTTTTTAATCTAACATCCTTTATTTTCATTGCTGAGATCATACCACATAGTTTTGTATCTTTTTCACACAATGTATCATTAATATTTCTTCACCTCATTAAAAACTCTTCATTGGCATTATTTTAATGCTACATAATATTTAATCATATGGATGTACTTACATGGAATGAACTATTCACCTTCACTAAATAGGTTGTTTCTATTTTTTTCCTGCTATATATCATAGTCTGAAACACATTTGTGTTTATCATTGTTAGCTCACAGTGATGTTTCCTCAGGACAGAATCCTGGAGGTAGATTTACTTGAGGAAAGGAAGTGAATGCAATGAAGATTTCTGATCTATGCTACCGAATTTCTTCTGAGCAGGAAAGAAGTTTATACTACATGCTTGGGTAAAAGACCTTGTCTCTCTGTCCTTACTGTAATTCTTTCCTATGTGTTTGAGCATGCTCATAAACTTTGTAAGAGTGTACTAATGAATGACAGATCACATATCTGACAAGAGTCTAAGATTTTATCCTTTTGTGACCACTATCAGGATGTGTACATGTATTCTGTAATCACATAATAATAAACTCGACAGACACACTTCTCAGAGATTATCCTTGCTCTTAAGGAATACACGACAGTGCTTCTCTTCATTGTTTTCCTGAAGTCTAAAGTCAGTGGGCTACTGCATTGCAAAGACCAGGGCACCAGGCTAGTCCTCTGGGTAAATGCACAGAAGGAAGATCAGAGGCCCGTTTATACAGAATGGCCTTTCTCCCGCTCGTTGTGGTATCATGTCCTTGGAAAGAGTCATACATGGTCATTCTTTCTCTAATAAAGGAGATATGCCTCATTGGACTCACTTAAAATGCCAAATATTTTTCATCATCTAATTAATCCTCTTTCTAAAGCTATACATGAGACTATTTAAAGAACTAGACAAACCAAATGTAAGGTACTCCAACAGGCACATAGACTCTGCTGTCAGTCAACGACCTGCTGAGTTGATACAGTGAGTGTTGTAAGTTTGTAATCTGGAAGCATGAACATTTAGGATTTTCAAAGTGCCAGTCAGGGGAAGGGATATGCAGGGGTATGCAGGGTATGAACATGTCAGGCTTTCAAAGTACCAGAACTGGGGAGAATATGGAGAGAGTTGCAGGAAATAGAAGCTCAAATGCTAGGTTTCTTTAGATACACTTCACTTAACTATTGAACTAGTTAGATCAGACTGCTCTACACAGTACAGTCTGGCAATAAGTGAATTATCCATTGCAGAGGCCTTCATTCCTGGCTGCACACCTACTTTCTAAAAAGTTCAAACAGTTCCATGAAGACTTATTGGATCGGTTCTCTTTTGCATTGGCTCAAGTATCTGGAAGTTTTGAAAGCTCCCCAGCCAATGTTGATTTGCAGCCAAAGTTGAGGTTTGACGGATAACTCGGTTCCTAGATCTTGTGATGTAAGAGCTAGCTAGACTTGGTCATCTCAATCTGTAATTAAACACTCTGACCTTAGAGATTTGCAAGTAAAGAAATTCAAGTTTCAATGGAAAGAATGTCAGTTACTTGCTAAATATCACATGGTTTGGTAATAACAGGATGAAGGTTTATGTTGCATGTTGCCAGAATGTCTTCTACATGCTTAGAGGGCAAGAGAAAGTGGTCTTAGAAAACAGACGTTATATTTAAAGCAATTGCAGCCATTCAAGGAGTCTTTGCTGCTTTGTCTTTAAAGGATGAGAAAACAGGGACATGGTTCTTGCTGAATGAATGAAGGGCAGAGAGTGTGTCATTCGTGCTCCACCCCTTAAGCAAGTGGGTGCTGCTGGGGTGCAGTCTGTTTCTTCTAAGGCGCACTAAGTCGGCCTCACTGTCTGGGCTTACTAAACTGTTAACAAGTCAAGGTGCAGATGATTTGAAAAAGAAGTTCTCGGAGAGCAGCCACACACAAACACTTAGCTGTAAAGAAAAACTTTATTATTCCTATCGGCTTTGTGAGGATTCCCTGAGCATAATATCTGAGATCTAAGCACTGGAGTGTGTTTGTGTGTGTGGGGGGGGGGTCTAGACATTAAAATTGCTGAGGTATACAATCGAGACATGGGTGATGTTAAAGGCCTTGGATGGGAGGGAAACGGACTTCTCCAAACCATTAGATTAGTATTGAATCTTGATAGTGAACAGCTTCTTAATGAACTTTTAAAGTCGTGTTATTTGAGAATTCTTAATTATGGTGCAGTATTAAGTTTGTAAGAAGCTGGGGGGAGGAATAAACTAATGATATGAGCACACCTGGTTGACTTTTGTTCATCTGGGGCCACACTGGAAAACACAAGTCCTAAAATATCACTTAAAGGCCCTGGGTTCACAGCTGACATGTTCTGAATAATAATGCCAATTCTAGAGCTCCCTGGTATCTAATACTACAGTTCTCACTCTGTTTTTCTTGGATTGGATTTATGGCCAATGTTTCATAATTGACTCTCTATTGGGACAAGTTAGGATATGAGCATATAACTTTCTTTAAAAAGTATGCATGTGGCGGAGGGGGGAGGTGAGGCGCAAGCAAAAGAGAGTGACCATGGGGAAAATATCATTTATATTAAACGTCCTGCAGACCCTGGTATGTGGCAGCATGTCAAGTTGCTGTCACACAGGAGAGCTGTCAGATTACAAGAGAAAAAAATTTTTTAATATATTTGTTTTTTCCTTCCTTCCTTCCTTCCTTCCTTCCTTCCTTCTTCCTTCCTTTTCTTAAAAGATTCATCTTTCATGCAATACATCTTAACTAATTTCCCCTCCCTCCACTCCTCCCAGCCACCTGCCACCTCTCCTCTCCCCGAGATGTACTGCTGAGCCACACATGAAAGAGTACACTACAAAAAGACAAGCATTTCCTGTACTCCAGCACCAAACACCTAAGTCTTGACACAAGATCAGCATCTGCCACTTGAAATTTCAGACTGAAATGGATCGTCACAATCTAGGCACAAAAAAAGACAGTGACTGAAAATTTTTAGCTGCAATTTCCAAAAAGCCAAGCCCTTCAAGCTCCGTAAACCTCCCCTGCCCCAAAAAGCACTTCTTCCAGTCTTCCCCCAAGTACACCTCTCTTAGCTCACCTTCCCAGAGGAGGACAAACCAGTTCAAGAGCAGACACTAAAGGAGAGCCTGAAATCCTTTTCACTTCAACCTTCTGTGGCTGGTTTTAAAGACATACAAAAACAATAATTCCATATGAGGAAATGAAATGCTTATAAATTATCTCTAAAAGAAACTTTCACTACCATGGCTACCACACAAACTACAAATTATTGACCCCATTTTAGAATGTAACGTCAGCCCTGTCCCAGGCTCTTTAATTTTATGGTCAGTGGACTTGGAGATCTTGCTTCCACGTGATGGAAAACACATCAGTGAAAACCACTCTACCAAACATTTACAGTTGGCCCTTCAGATGGACTCTTGTAAATGTTAAATATGTCTGAAGCCTGTTTTATGTTAAAGTCCTAATAATGTGAATAGTCAAACAGAATTTTTAGTCATTAGCACCAAGAGAATATTACACGCAACAGCGCGCGCGCACACGCACACGCGCGCTGCGCGCGCACACACACACACACACACACACACACACACACACGCATGCATGCGGGGTGGGGGTGGGGGGGAGAGAGACAGACAGAGAGACAGAGAGTGCACTTCACCTGGGTAGAAGCTGACAAGGGCTGCTTTTCGTACAGAGCTATGGACCACGGTGGGGTAGCAGAGCAGCATTCGCCGGGCTGGGGGGTACTTTTAATGGAGCCCGGCCATCCTGGTTCTGGCTCCTCCAGCTGCATGCTGGCTTTATATTCTGCCAAGCTGAAGCGGAGGAGAAATGATGGCGACACAAAGCACTCAAAACTATGAACTTGCTTATCATAGGATAAGAACGTAGAAATGTGAACTCTTGGTATCACTGATTTCAAAAGCACTGGGCTCGCTTTTAAGAATCGGTGCTGTATAGTCAGAACAGCAGCTGAGAATTCTGGGCTGTGCAAGGTCCTACAAGCGTTTCTTTGTAAATTTCCCACCAACATCTAGGGAGGGAGGTGGTGGTTATTCCTATTTTATGAACAAAAAACAGGTTTTAAAAGTTTAAGTACATTTTCCAAGATCACACAGCTAGTAGCAGAGCCCACGTTTTAAACAAGCCTTACTGGTTTTCAAAGGCCATACTATCATCCACTACTATTACAGGCAAGTTAAGAATTTTTAACATCTTCATCTCCTTTTTGTTTGTTTGTTTGTTTGTTTGTTTGTTTTTGTTTTTGGAGACAGGGTTTCTCTGTGTAGCCCTGGCTGTCCTGAAACTCACTCTATAGACCAGGCTGGCCTTGAACTCAGAAATCCGCCTGCCTCTGCCTCCCAAGTGCTGGGATTAAAGGCGTGCACTACCACTGCCTGGCAACATCTTCATCTCCTAATGAGTGGCTTGGTGTTTTATATCCTGGCTTCTCTGTCTCTGACTTAGGAAGCAGTATCAAAACAACATTAAAGATTTATTGTCTACATGTTCGATAGTCTGTGTGACCTTGGGGATGGGCGGATGAGGAATGAAGTGGCATCAGTAACTAAATCAAACTCAAGAACTTAATGACCTTTGGGTGAAGCAATGAAGTAGTTAAAAGTTTAAATGTATAAAATCTCTATGTGG
This sequence comes from Arvicanthis niloticus, assembly GCF_011762505.2. Lineage (NCBI taxonomy): Eukaryota > Metazoa > Chordata > Mammalia > Rodentia > Muridae > Arvicanthis > Arvicanthis niloticus. Next base: position 11,931,659 of record NC_047668.1, on the reverse strand, counting down.
ACAGGTCAGAGAGGTCATACTAATACCTCAACCCCCAGGACACTAAGAACAGGACTGTTCCTAGGATACCCAAACGAGAAAGGAACCTTTTAACATCTGGCTTGGGTCCTGAGTCAGCAAACAGACACACACTCCAGGTATGCTCGGGAGAAACTATTAACCATGCAAACTAGCCCCAAATGGATTTTCTGATTATTGGTTAGCATGCAGGTGGCTCGGAGACGACCGCAATTCTAGAATGTTAGTCTTTGCACTGTGGGAAAATTATGACTTTCTTTCCCCAGGAACTTGCATTGTGGTAGATTTAAGGCAGTAATTTGTTACAGGCATTGATAGGGGCTATGTTATCAACGTTAGAATCATCAAGAAATTCTATCAGAAGACACAATGTTTAAGTACAGGTCTAATTACAGCAATCATTTCTTTTTTTGTTTCCTTTGCAGAGATCCACTTAATCCCATCTCTTAGTGTGGGCACAAGCTGACAGTTGCATGACAGGGAATGTTTCCCTTTGTAAAAAAAAACCACTTCCTTTCTGTGTAGTTTTAGCCTAATTGAAATGTTTCTTATTAAGCTCAATCAAGGCAGCAATTATCTAATTACTCACTTATGCTTTTCCAGTCAAAATTTTGCCTAAGCTGGTATAGTGGAATGAGAAAGAACATACTTATTATTGCTTTTACATTTTCCTGTTTGGCTTTAGACAATAATCATAAACATGTACTTCCAGCTTACCAGAACATAGCTAATTAATACTGCTATTTTCTATAAAATTGTATTACTGCAAGCTATAGCCCAATGCCAAATGTGGCCCTGTCTACAAAATGCACTTTAAGACTTGTGGTTACGCTACATGAATGGTGTCACTGGAGAAGGGTAATAAGGAAAGAGGCCAGTGAAAACAAATCACAAACATATATTCAATCATCACAAAGCCACAAGTTTTATGGCTTTCAAAATAAAAAGTGAATCACTTAGATTTAATTGAGAAAATAATTTTATAGCATCACTTTAAAGAAACATGTATCCTGCATGTCTGGGTTTTCTCTTGGTAGAGATCCCTTAGGTCTCAAGATGATCACAGCCAGTCAACAACACAGGTGGTCCACACTTTTAAGGTATAAATTAGAAACATATATCATTAGAACCAGAATTAATTGTAGACTTGCTGACCCTATGAGGTCACTCCTGATTAACTCTATTTTGATTGAGCTTGTACCAAAGCAAAAGAGACAAATTAGGAATTAGGTATGAGGGATTTCTATGCTCATTTCCAGACAATACATTTCTATTATTATTGTGTCACCGTGAATGATAACTATTGTCGAACAAATACAGCCTTCTGTGTAAAAAAAAAAAAAAAAACCCAGGAACTTTCACTTCATGATAAAGTTATAAGCAGGGAAAGAAACATTTCTATCAATCCCTGAATGTGGCTGACCTACACTTACTTGCTAAACTTGAACAGCATTGGGGGGAACGAGGTAAGTCTTCAAGGGAGCATTCCACTTCCTGGAAGAAGGTGAGGATCTCTATGTCCGTGAAAGGAAGAACCCGTCTTTCTGGCTACACATAGTTAGGAGTGAGCCATTCATAACATTGGGAACTCCAGAGACAATGGCTGCTCTGTGAGGAAGATGCTCTCTCTCCTAACTGACTTGTATCAATCACTTCTCAAGTAACTGCTTAGCTATTGTGACTGGGAGCTATGTCTTCCCCAGCTGTGTTTTCTGTCTGTTTCACAGTGTGCAAAGGGGACTCGAAGAAAAAAAGCAATGGCTTAAAGAAGGTCGCAGACAAAGAACAGACTCTGCTCTGTTTATTCCCATCAGGAAAGAAGGGCAGAACAAGAAGAGAAAGAGGGAGAAACTTATGTCTTTGTAAGAATGAAGAGATTATGTAATCGGCCACTTCCTTTCCACAGTTACTATTCAGGACTATTCAATAAAACGACCGTTAAATTTTGTTTCGTAGCCGCTGAAGAAAACAAAGGAGGAGTCTCTACATTATATGTAGGTGGATGCTCCTCTGTTATTTCTGGAAAGCTTCATGACAAAATCTGGAGGGACGGTGGGAGTCCAAGTTAGTAGGTGAACCAGCCATCAGCTGACAGTGAGCACAGGAAACAGTTGCTCACCTCTGTACATCTGCCCTTAGCTCACCCCAAATCCTGGATTCTAGTGAAATCAGGCCCATTAATTCAATACTACCTTAGTAAATTCAGCCTCCTGGACCTCCTCCCCAGTTCCCAGCAGTAAACAAAAGCAAGCCAGCATGGCCTAGTGTTCGACATTATGTAGCTCTTGAAATATTCAAGATGAGTTACCATCGCCTTTATAGCCCCTTCTTTTCACTTGTTCTCATGTTTCTATCCTTCCTCTGCAGCAATAATTTAATAGAACTAATTATGTCTTTTAAAATAGTTAAATAAGCAAATGAATGAAGCCCTCTTTCCGCTTCCCCAGTGCCAGGTCAAGAGGCTCCTCAGGTTTATCTGAAATGACACCCTTTCACGTCTGGCTTGAGTATTCTTTGGGATTATTTTTATGTTCTGTTCTCCTCACCAAGCGTGTTAAAGCGGTGCTGTTTTATCCAATTTAATGTAATAACTACAAAATCTTAGGATCATAGAAACTTAACACTAGAGAAAATATCCGACAATTTCTCATTTACAGTGGTGGATTCCCCATGTGTATTTACGTTAAGCCTTCTAATTACAAATTATTTTTCCACTTGTCCAATTTTTATATCAGCTTGGTTTGTTAGCTACTTTGTTTCTATTACAGAAAATGTCAGTAGTTTTTTTTTTCAGGTTTTTATAATACTTTGTCTTTTGCAGAGAAAATATTAGTAAATAACTTTTATTCTAAAACTGCATTAGTTACTAACGCTTTTAACTGTCTGGCTGAAGGTCATGATGGGCTGTCCATGATAAACAGAATCATCAGCTTTTCACCTGAAGGTCATGATAGGCTGTCCATGATAAACAGAATCATCAGCTTTTCACCTGAAGGTCATGATGGGCTGTCCATGATAAACAGAATCATCAGCTTTTCACCTTTCTGTTAAAATATTACAAATCAAAGCAAGACAGTGCGAAGAGCATATACTGTGGAAATCTTTCTTTAGTTAAGAACTACTAACTTGTAATGGCCCAAGTTTAACATTTAAGGCACATGGCTTAAGGTATATGAAGCATCATAACCTTACATATTGGAGTTACCTAGAATCCTTTTAAAGAATACCAGCTGGAGTCTGGAGAGACGCTGCAGATTAAAACAACTCACAACTCTCACAGAGGACTAGAGTTTGATTCCCAGAACCCACACTGGACAGGGAACTCCAGAAAAAGAACTTCAATTTGGTCCCAGCACAATATACTGATATAAGTGACATGTGGAATACTCAGCTATAGACTTCTTAACAAACTCCTCTGTGCATTATAGTGTAGATCCTAACTCCAAAGGCACTACCTTCAAAGGAAAAGAGACAAAAGCAACACATACACAAACAGTGAATTTATGGTTATTCTTTATCATGTCCTACAAGGACAACAGTCTAAAACAAAACAGAATGTTTTGCTCGGTGATTCATTCATTCATGCATTTATGTGACTTTTTTGTTTGTTTGTTTTTGGTTTTTAGAGATAGGGTTTCTCTGTGTAGCTCTGACTGTCCCGGAACTCACTCTGTAGACCAGGCTGGCCTTGAACTCTGAAATCTACCTGCCTCTGCCTCCCAAGTGCTGGGATTAAAGGCGTGCGCCACCACTGCCCGGCCATTTATAGAATATATCTTAGATGTTGCAAAATGTCATTACCTAGTCGGTTTCAAATCAAAGAAAATGCTCTCTTACAGAAATAATGTTAATAATAGAAAATGAGAGAGAAATTTGGGGAAGCTAGTTTACAGAAAAAAACAATAATGTAGCGAGCAGAGTAACAGGCCCTAAAGATGTTCCACCCTATTGCAATTGGTGAAAAGATTTTAAATGGGCCATAAAGTAGGCCAAATATAATCTTTTTAAAATCAGAGAAAACTTCTCAGCTTTGATTCACGGGATTCCTAACTGCAGAATAAAGGCTCAAAAGTTACACAAAATGTGTAGAAAGGAGACCAGGAGTATGAAGACTCCAGAGCCCTCCAGAAAGTGGAAAGACAACACAATGCACTCTTTCTTAAAGCTGCCAGAAAGGAAGGTTACCCTGTCTGTCAGCTCTGTGTTGGCCAATCAGATGCATGTCTGACTCCTGATGGACTAGTAAGAGAGAAATGGCTTTAAGCTGTTGTTGACAGTTCGGGCAACAGCATTACAGAAGTTTAGAAGTACTACAAATACTGACATTATTTCCAAGATTTTAGATTCAACAAGGAGCAGGGGAATGGAGAATATTTAACTGTTTCAGGAGACAGCACTTTGAAGTATTCCAGCCATGGTGTGTGAGTGAACTGGGCTACAAGGTTGCTCTGACTCCCATCTTAGTCTTTGTGTGGAGAAGTTCCCTCTCAACTGCTCAGTGATACTGAGGTGATGGAATCCTGAATGACATCGAGTTCTTCTGACTGATGAATTTGGCTTGAGAAATCCCCAGTGCCCTGTGAACATGGACCTGCCATGGAACAGGATGGTTCCACTTAACCTTCCTCCTTCTTGCTTTCATCCCAGGAATTGTGATATAAAATTTGAATAAAAACTAAAAGTACAGTGCCTCTTCTTTGCAAAGTCTAAAGAATTCAAGATAACAAAAGCAAAGTGTCTTAATATCAAATCCTTAATATTTGCACTTAATATCAAAGTGCATGTTGCTGTAACAAAATGCCATAGACTGGAAGCTTTAAACATCATTTTTCACAGCGATAAAGCCTAGAAATCCAAGTTCAAAGTGCTAGCAGGTCTGGTATGTAGCAAGGATACATTTATGAGTTTACTGACCACTGTCTTCTTATGATATCCTCACATGGGGCAGAGCAAGACAATCTCTTTACTGTTCTTCTTGTGTGAGCACTAATTCTATACACTCTGTACCTTCATGCCTTCTCAAGACCCTACCTCCTATTATGTCAGATTTAGGATCCAATGTGAATTTGAGAGATACAAAGAGTCCATAATGCACACACTTAACACTGTAGCTTTCTGACCACAGGAAATAGGAGTTTATTGTCTACTTTGAGAACCCTAATATTAATCCATAATGTAACTAACTACCTCCTTGGGTCATCAATGTTGGGTGTAATCAAGAAAAACAAGTCACTGAGATAGATTTTGCCATTTCAAGCCTCTCATGCAGTTTTATAATTATTCTTATTGACTAAAGCTGGTTATCTATGTCATTTTGAAGTCCTTTGCCCCACTTTGCAACCTATAAGATATACTAGGTTTGAGAAGTTCTTGAACCAAGAAAATTGGGAATAAAAAATATACAGTGATAATTAGAGTTGTGGTTATAACATTTTACCCCAAATAAATACCATGAAGTTTACTTTGAATTTGAAGAAAAGGAGTTGAAAGCAACTCGGAGACTACTTACAAGAAAGGAATGAAAACTCGATTTTATTTCCATTTGCAATTGGAAGTGCAAAGACCTGGGGTAAAACACTGTTTTCCAAACTGAGACATTTTAAACATGAAAGCAAAGTTCTGTAGCCACCAGCAAGCTATCCAGGACTTGGCGAATGGGACTCTGTACTCGGAATATCCTTTCCAAAGCATAATGTTTTGAATTCAGTCAAAACACATGGCTGAGTCAGGTCTATGAGTTTTAACATAATTATCATATATTTTTCTTCAATGTGTATTCTCTCTGAGAGTATCTTTTTATCCTCCTCCAAAGGAAGCTATTTGTTTATTAGTTCTATTATTTCGATTTGTCAAGACAGTATAGGTGAAATAAAAAAAGTTAAAATGCAGTTGCTAATAAATACAGTCCAAGCCTTGATAGTTGACAACAAGATCTAGACTGGACTTTGAGTTTGACTGGTCATCACATTTCCTGCCTAGAGTGTTCCATTTTTCTTTGCTATAACATTACATTGCTGAGAGCTATAAAAAAGTAAACTGAGCAAGCCAGGGGGTGCAAGGCAGCAAGCAGCATTCTTCTGTGGTCTCGGCTTCAGTTTCTGCCTCCAGGCTCCCACCCTGAGTTTCTGCTTAGCTTCTCTCATGATGGACTGTAAATAGGTAAGCCAAGTAAACGTTTTCCACCAAAGATGCTTTTGTCATGGTGTTTTATCACAGAAAGAGAAGCCTGACAAAGACAACAACCAAGTCTATACTCCCCCATCCACAGAAAGAGAAAGGCATCTATTTGGAGGGTTGTTTTGAAAATTAGGCACAATATAGGTAAGGTGTCAAGAACAACATCCAGTAAGCAGAAGGTAGAATAAAGGGTGCAGTTTACTTTAGAAATTGTCAAAGTTAATTCTTTATCCCTGAATTTTATAATTATTTACATGCTGCTATTAAAATAATTTAAGTAAAAGTGAAATTTTCTGCTTTAACATAAGACTCATAAATATTTAATATTAAAAACCTCTAAAATATTTTTAGGAATCATAGTTGCTGGGAGTTCTACAAACAAACAAACAAACAAATCTTGATACAACAGTAAATAGTGGTTTGAAATTGCTATCCCTCATTGTCAGGTGCTCTGTCACAGCAAACAGGAATGCGTAACTATTATAGGAAGTTCTGGGGCTGGCCATGCAGCTCAGTGGGAGAGACTTGCCAAGAGCATGCAAATCTGAAGCTCAATCTTCCTCAGATCAACACTGAACAATTATTTTTATGCTGAACGGAAGACTTAGAGCTATAGGTCTCTATTGTCCTTGGGATACATACGTGCTTTGAGAAAACAGAAATGTGGGATAACTTATAATATTTATAATTCCCTTTCTCATTATTGTTTTTGTTACCAAGTGGCATTCAGGACTCAGCTACACCTTCCTTAGGGCGTTAACTTCACAATTTCATGATCTACTATCTAACTAATCATTTCTCTCCACCAGCATTTAGAAATCATTTGTGTCTCTGGACACTGAACTGTTAGGAAATTAATGACACCGTGATTTTGAAACAGGAGGTTTTCCCCTCTGGGGAAACTTTCTTAGCTTATATTTCTTCTTCATGTCTTCAATTCTACTGAAGATCAATAACATAATAATATAAAAAGCTCTTGCCGCAGTGTATCTTCCAACACTAACTTATGGGGAAAAATAAAATTAACAAAAAATAGATCAAAGTGAGGAGCAATTAATTCAAAAGGAAAGAGGGAAGCCTTAAAGTCTCACTTACTGCTGCTGGTCCGAATCTGACTTTAGTAAGTCAACAGGGGGAATAAGCCAGAGGAGGCAGGCTAAATCACAGTAGGGAAGCAGGCAGTGCCCTGAACCGCAGGACAATTTGTTCTCAGAACTAGAACGAAAGCAAAGTCAGGGAAGGATTATGTTGTGGGAACCCTGATGATAAACACATTCAGGATGAAAGAAGGAGCCCCTCCCCAGCACTGTGGGTACAAAAATTGAAAACAGGATGATGTAATTCAGAAAAAGAGAACAATTGTGCATTTGGCTCCTGCTAAGTGCCAGGGTCTTGGGGCAGCCTGCACCTTGCAAGGCTGAAGGGTTTGGGAGGCAGCCTGTGCTCCTGGGGTGCTCCTCTCCAGGGAGGAGGCAGTTCCCTATGAGTCCCAGAGAGCAAAGAGGGAGAAGAGAGGCAAGGTGTAAAACAGCATTGTGTAGGAGGACACACTTCATGCTTAGCTGTAGAAAACAAGTGCACATCACACAGTTGCTGAGGGAAACTGAGTGTGATGGTGTAGTTACTACACTGGTTCAGAATAAATGTGCTTTCAGAATATGTATGGGATGACAAGTAACATGGAGATCAAAGAGTGATATATACTATAATATATATATACATATATGTATACATATATACATATACGTATATACATATACATATATACATATATACATATATATACGTATATGTATATATATGTGTATACACACACATACACACACACATATATATATATATATATATATATATATATATATATAGTACAGTGATACTCCTATCATATGCTTTTATCTAATTTCATTCTCTATATAATGATGAAATGAAGCCAAAGTTGAGCATAGGAGTGCCTGTTATTGCTATTAACTGATGTGAAATCTAGAGACCTGGGGTTAGATGCTTCACTTGGGGTTTTGCAAACAAAGCCAGCTCCCATGTTGGAATCTTTTCTCTGTACTTTTCACTAAGTTGTCTGTCAGTCCAACCATTTTCCAAAGCATGATCCCTGAAATGTTAATTTTTGAAGAATGACAGTAAGTTTTTATCTAAAGGTAACTATAGTCTCGAGCATCCTGGATAAACAGTTAAACAAGTTTCTCACTTGGAGCCTTAAAATGATCATAAGTAGAGTGAAATTCCAACAGGAATAGAAAATACTCTTTTCCTTAAAATTAATTGACTCCAGAACTCTAGCAATCTACCTTTCAGACTCAAAGTAATATAGAATATACTGGAAAACTGTGTCAGTGAATGCTGAGGTAACAAAGAAGTTAGGAAAATCTGTCTGTCAGTATCAGCACAGAAACAACTGTGAAGCTTATTATGAGAAGGTAAGTAAGCACTAATAATCCCAGTGTGCACTGAGTAGAGGGTGGCTACTACCACTGATCATAAATCCTAAGGCATCCTGAAACCTGAGCGAGTATGCTTCATTATGAATGATTTAGGCATAATGGTTATAGATAGCATTTAGTCTAATGTGTGACCATGAATTGTTTGCATCTGATAAAACCAACCTGCTATCTGAAATACTCAAAGAACTCTTAAAAATTCAACAAACGACCATCTTAAAAATGGAACAACGTTCTTAGTGGCTGTCTCACCAGGGATGCTATGCTGATGGAAAATACGCATATTAAAAAGTGCTCTACATCTTACGCCATAAGGGAAGAGCAGACTAAAACAACAGACGAACTATACCCAGAATGGCCCAAGTTCGTAGCACTGATGATACCAAACAATGATGAGAAAGGGAAGCAAGCAGAATTCTCAGTCACTGTTGGAAGGAATGCAAAATGGTGTCACGGTAATGGAATACAGTTTGTTAATTCATTGGAAACTAAAGCAGCACACTCAGACAATGGAATGTATATTCAATGTTATTCTCGGGGAGGGAGGGGATGGATGGGAATATATGGGAAGGGAACGGGGAACCTTAAATCCATGTTATTGAAGTGGAAGTAGTCAGTAGAAAAAGCACTGGTTCTGGTTAAACATCACTCTGGAGAAGGCAATCTAGACAGGAGGTGATCCGAGATTGCCAGGAGTTAAAGAGTCTAGCATGGCTGCCCACTGAGAGATTCCACCCAGTAGCTGACTTAGACAGATGCAGACACCCACAGCCAAACATTGGATGGAGATTGGGGAGGCTTAAGGAAGAATGTAGTGAAGAATTGTGACTCCAAAGGGGATAGGACCTCCACAGGAAGACCAACAGAGTCAACTAACCTGGACCCTTGGGGCTTTCAGAGTCTGAATCACCAACCAAAGAATATACATGGGCTGGACCTAGGCTTCCCTGCATACATATAGCAGATATGCAACTTGTTCTTCATGTGGGTCCCAAACAACTTGAGCAGGGGCTATCACAAAAGCTGTTGCCTGTCTGTGGGATTTGTGGTTCTAACTGGGCTGCCTTGTCTGGCCTCAGTGGGAGAAGATGTGTCTAGTCTTGCAGGGACTTAAAATGCCAGAGTGGGAAAAAACCCAGGGGGTCCCCACATTCAGAGATGGGGAGGAGGGACGGAGGGACAGGTATGGATTATAGGGTGGGGTGACCAGGATTAGGGCAGTGAGAGGGATGTAAAATGAATAAGTAAAAATAAGATAAAATAATAAATAAATAAACAGAAGGAAAAACGATATTTGGGAGAGGGCTATATGTACAGGGAGCACAGAATATATTTTTCTTTTAATAAGTAAAGCAGATTTTATTACTTTACAAGAAAAGTGGGTGATATCTTTTTTTAAAATATTCTGTCTAGAATTTTCTATTATTTATTTCATTGATTCACTTTAAATCCTGCTCACTGCCCACCTCCCTGTCATCCCAGTTGGAGCAATGGAGATTAAAATACACAAATCTCAGCTTCAGGGCCTTTGTATTCAACCGTTTCTGTCTTCCATGCTTTCTGGGGCTGGTGTTTAGGGGCACTCATCTAACTGAACAATAGCAGGCCCGCCTTGCAGGTAAGAAGGATGGCTAATGAATTACAAGCATATAGTACTTTCACAGAAGTTTAATGCTCAGCACTCACATGAGGAGGCTCACAACCACCTGTAATTTCAGGTCCATGGGATCTGAGATGTTCAGCTGGCTTTAGACAGCACTGCACTCACATGCTCAAATATCATACATAGACACCGACACACACACACACACACACACACACACACACACACACATACACACACACACATACAGAGAGAGAGAGAGAGAGAGAGAGAGAGAGAGACAGACAGACAGACAGACAGACAGACACATACATACATACTTAAAAATAAGACCTAAACAGATACTCGCTTCCTTAATTATTTTATCCATTTATAAAGTGTCCTCTCCAAATATTACAAATTCCCAACTGACAAACACACAGGTACTATGGTCTCTTGCTTTGTGTGCCATGCCAACCAATGCCAACTTAAGGGATCTACCCACTAAGCTTTAATAATCTGTCTGCAAATTGTCTTAGAATATATGTTTTCTTTGACTATGATTAGCTCATTGGTGCCACATGTTCCGCGGGGAATTACAACAACATTTTCAAAATGGTGAAATAATGAATGAGGCATTTAATGGAAAACAAGTAAATAGGTAGTTTTTATTTTCCAATAACAACCTGTAGCTACCCACCGCACTCTATTTTTAAAATTTCAGTGCTTATGGAAAAACTGTTGACTGACAACTATTATTTATAAAAGTCCCTATAAGGGGTATTAAAGATGTCAAGAATGTTTTATCTGCTAACCTAAAACCTGTCTCAGACAGAAATAAAAACGCTTACAGAGTCAGCACATGCCTTTCATGTTAGTGAAGCATTTGAGAGCACCTGGGCCAAGGTTATGTGTTAAGTTAGTGAAAATACATAATTCATGGGCTAACAGAAAAAGTCACTAGACAGGAAGATGGATGGATTGAACATTTTCTGTACCACCAAACAGCTAATGATCAGGTAAACACCTCTGAGGAAAACAAAATCCAGATTTGTTCCAGTCATTCTCAGGGCCACCTCCTGTGTCTAGTGAGAACAGTCGAGAGGTTTCTGGGGGCCCTTCTAGCACAGGGGCAAGCTGCTGCACCTCTGGAAGGCTGCATCTTCCCTCTCCTTACTTACAGTCTAGTTTACTCAGAAACACCTAAGGATACATGCATGTGCATGTCCCGCCACCCACGTGCATGCACACACACATGTACAGACACAAGTTCATACACATATACCTTCAAAACGTGATAGAAAAATTCTGGAGAAAGCAGGTCAGAAAAGCCATAAGAGCTCAGGAAGCAATTCAAACTTAAAGTTCTATTTTGGAGAGCTGTTGCTCCCCATATGCTAGGCACTGGGACATCTTGTCTAAGAATCTTGTCAGTATTAAATAACCACAATTGTGTAGGAAATGGTGTGCAAGCTTTTAACGAAGTGTTTTCTGCAAAGTAGGGAATATAAAGATAATATCTGTTTAAATTGAGTTTACTTAGCCAGTTACCATAAATGTTGGTTTTAATAAAGTTTGCTCATGGATTAAATTTGCTTTGTGTATATTTTACAATTTCCATTATCTTAATATTCCATGTATTGTATTCCTTTCATGTATATGCAGGCATACCCATTATGAAATCCAAAGTTAACATGTTTTTCAAAGCTATACATTCCATGTAAGTGCATATAGAATTAAAGTAGACTATACAGCTAATGAAAAGATTTATAACGTTGAGCATGAACATCCTGCACTTCAGTTGTGATAGTGAATCAAAGCGCATGCTCGCTGTGTCTCCATTACGGCTTTGCTTTGTTGTCTGAACTTCGTTCTTCTGCAAAATGAAGCCCAATGTTACCGTTGAGTAAGAAACAAAATCTCTCTGTAAAAAAAAAATAATTTGCTAGATAACAGTAAATGAATGTTTGTTCATAAACCACCAATTATCCCAGATTTGGCTAAGAAACAAGCACTATTTCTATGGATCTCAACCTTGTAATGCTGCTACCCTTTAATACAGTTCTTCATGCTGTAATGACTGGCAACCATTCATAACTGTAATGCTGTTAATATTATAAATGTGATGTAAATATTTGATATGCAGGATATCTGGTAAGGTCACCACCCACAAGTTGAGAACCACTACACTAGAGCCTGGAGAGATGCTCAGAGGTTAGTAGCACATGCTGTTTAGCAAAGGACTCAGGTTCCATTCCCAGAATCTGCAGTCAGGAACACTACATATAGTTGCTGCTCCAAGGGATCCAATGTCCCCTTATAGCCTCCAGGGCCACTTGTGTATCATGCACAGGCATATACACCCATGCACTCATACACACACACACACACACACACACACACACACACACACACACACACACGCATGCATGCATACACACACAAATACAAAATGATAATAAATCTTTAAGAAAAAGAAAAAGCACAGCACCTCCATCTGTACTCATGTCAGATTGGTTGGTATACCCCAACACACACACACACACACAGCCCTGCCTATCTCCCAAGAGGGGCACAGGAGGCCTGTTCAAACCAGAGACACAGCACTGCTTGCTTCCCAGGAGGCCTGCTCTAACCCAGGTCACATGGCTCCAACTGCCTCTTGGGAGGCCTGTTTCAAGCCCCCAGAACAGATAACACCAGAGACAATCAGATGGCAAAACACAAGCTCATGAACATAAACAAAAGAAAATGCAATATAACAATACCAGAACCATGCTTTCCTATGACCACACGCCCTAGATATCCTAACACAGCTGAATAGCAAGATTCTGACCTTAAATCCTATCTCATGAAGACAATAGAGGCCTTTAAAGAGGATATAAATAATACCCTTAAAGAAATACAGGAAAACACCATCAAACAAGTAGAAGCCCTTAAAGGCGAAACAAATACCTGGAAAAAATATAAAAAAAAAAGACAATCTAACAGTGAAAGAAATTAACAAAACGGTCCAAGACCTAAAAGTAAAAATTCAAGCAATAAAGAAAACACAAATGTCGGCAATCCTGGAGATGGAAAACCTAGGAAAGGAAACAGGAACTACAGATACAAGCATCGCTGACAGAATATAAGAGATGGAAGACAGAATCTCACCCATAGAAGATACTGAAGAAGAAATTGATACATCAGTCGAAGAAAATAAAAGAATAAAAAGTTCCTAACCCAAAACATCTGGGAAATTATGAGAAGACTAAACCTAAGAATACTAATAGAAGAGAGTAACAATTCCCAGTACAAAGGGGCAGAAGACATCTTCAATGAAATCATAAATACACACTTCCCTAACCTAAAGAAACAGATGGCCTTAAATGTACAAGAAGCTTACAGAAAAGCACATAAATAGGACCAGAAAAGAAAATCCTCATAATAATCAAAACAGTAAATGTATAAAACAAAAAAGGATATTAAAACCTGCAAGGGGAAAGGGCCAAGTAAAATATAAAGGTGGGTCCTGTCAGAATTACACCTGTCCTTTCCACAGAGACTCTAAAGGCCAGAAGATCCTGTACACATGTCTTACAGACCCTAAGAGACCACAGATGCCAGCCCAGACTAGTATATCGAGCAAAACTCTCAGTCACCATAAACAGAAAAACTAAGATACTACATGAGAAAGCCAAATTGAAACAATACCTATCTATTAATCCAGCTCTACAGAGGAACTAGAAGGGAAACTCAAACACAAGAAGAGTAACTACACCACCCAAAAAATAAAACACAAAAAATTAATCAGCCCACAACAAACCTCAAAGAAGAAAATCACAAACACATAGAACTGCATCCAATAACAAAATAACAAGAACTAACAATCATTGGTCACTGATATCTCTCAACACTTCTGGATCCAATTCACCAGTAACATGGCACAGGCTAATGGACTAAATACTTAAACATGATCCATAATTCTATTATATACATGAAACACACTTTAGCAACAAAGACAGACATTACTTCAGAGTAAAGGGGAGGAAAAAGGGTTTCAAAGCCAACAGTCCCAAGATACAAGCTGGAGTAGCTATTCTAACATCTAATAAAATAGACTTTCAACCAAAAGTAAACAAAAGAGATGAAGAAGGATATTTTATACTCATCAAAGGAAAATTCCAACAAGATGAAGTTTCAATTCTGAACATCTATGCTCCAAATGCAAGGTTACCCACATTCATAAAATAAACATTACTAAAGCTCAAAACACATATTGAAACCCACACAATAATAGTGGAAGACTTCATTCAACACCACTCTCACCAATACACAGGGCATTGAAACAGAAATTAAACTGAACACATAGGTTTTGACCCAAATGGATTTGACAGATACCTACAGAACATTTTACACTAAAACAAAAGAATATACCTTCTTCTAAGCACTTCACATAACCTTCTCCAATACTGACCATATAATTGAACACAAAACAAGCCTGAACAGATACAAGAAAATTGAAATAATCCCTTGCATTCTATCAGACCACCACACACTAAACAAAACCAACAAAAACAACAGAAAGTTGCCACTCTCATGGAAGATGAACATGGAAGCTAATCCTCATTTGGTCCTAATTTGGTCAGAGAAGAAAAGAGAAAGAAATTAAAGACTTTCTTGATTTCAATGAAAATGAAGGCACAACAATACCCAAACTTATGGGATACAATGAAAGCAGTGTTAAGAAGAAAATTTATGCCTTCATAAAAAATCATACTAGCAACTTAAGGGCACACCTGAAAGTTCTAGAACAAAATGAAGTAAACACAACCAAAATGGCAAAATAATAGTCAAACTCAGGGCTGAAATCAACCAATTAGAAACAGAGAAACCAATACAAAGAATCAACAAAACCAAGAGCTGGTTCTTTGAGGAAATCAACAAGATAGATAAACCTTTAGCCAAACCAACTAAAAGGCACATAGACAGTGTCCAAATTAGCATAATCGGGAATGAAAAAAGAGACATAACAGAAACTGAGGAAATTCAAAAAAAATCATCAATACTTACATCAAAAGTCTATACTTGAGAAAACTGGAAAATCTAAATGAATTGGATGATTTTCTAGACAGATCCCACATACCAAAGTCAAGATCACAGTCCCATAACCCCTAAGGAAATAAAAGCAGTCATTAAAAGCCTCCCAACCAAAGAAAGCTCAGGACCAGATGGTTTAGTGCAGAATTCCAACTCTTTAAACTATTTTACAAAATAAAATCAGAAGAAACACTACCCAATCCATTCCATGAAGCCACGGGTTCCCTGATACCTAAACCACACAAACACCTAACCTAAAAAAAGAACTTCAGACCAATTTCACTTATGAATATCCATGGGGAAATACTCAATAAAATTCTCACAAACCAAACTGAAGAACACATTATTTACCATGATCAAGAAGGCGTCATCCCAGTAATGCAGGGATGGTTCAATATATGAAAATCCACACTGTAATCCACTACATAAACAAATTCAAAGAAAAAAATACATGATAATCTCATTAGATGCTGAAAGGTTTTTGACAAAATCAAATACCTCTTGAGATTGGGGATTCAAGACATATACCTAAATGTAATAAAAGCAAGACAATATCCATCATCAAATTAAATGGAGAAAAACTTGAGATAATCTCAATAAAATTAGGGATAAGACAAGGCTGCCCACTATCTATTCAATACATTACTTGAAGTTCTAGATAGAGCAATAAAACAACAAATGGAGGTCAACATATTACTATTTGCAGATAATATAATAAGTGACCCCCAAAATTCTGCCATAGAATTTCTATAGCTGATAAACAACCTCAGCAAAGTGGCTAGATATAAAAATAACTCAAATTAGCAGTTCTCTTTTATATGAGGATGAATAAGCTGAGAAAGAAATTAGGGAAACAACACCCTTCACAACAGTCACAAATAACATAAAATATCTTTGTGTAACTCTAACCAAGCAAGTGAAAGACCTGTATGACAAGAACTTCAAGTCCCTGAAGAAATCCATGGAAAGATCTCCCATGGTCATAGATTGGTAAGATTAACATAGTAAAAGTGTCTATGCTACCAAAAGCAGTAATTCTCAATAGAAAAATCATGAATGGCCAAGAAGCAATTAAAGAAATGTTCAACCTCCTTAGTCACCAGGGAAATGAAAATCAAAATGATGGAGATTCCACCTCAATGAAAATGGCTAAGATCACATGCTGGCAATAAAAATGTTATAATTAGTTTCATCATTTTATTTTGAAGTAGAATAACCCTACCTTCCTTATCTCATATTAAAATAATGCATGCAACAAAATACAGTTACTAACTAGCTCACTAAAACATGGCTGCTAGGAAAGCTTTGTGCAGCTTGTACAAAATAGGAATCATGAGAAGGTTTCAAAGCACATTAACTATCTAAGGCTAAAGAAAAAAAAAAACAGCATCTGGATAGCTTCACTTCACCCATGATTATTAATTTCTAAACTGCTGCCGTGGAATGCCAAATATCTTGATTTCTCTAAATCCTAGCTCCTCCCAAATTTTACGGTGTCTAAAATTTAGTTTAGTTTATCTTACAAAGGACGGGTTAATTTTATTGCAGTTCCCCTCCTATGAAACAATCAAAGTCAGGTCTGAAAAGTGATAAAGATTTAGAACCAACAATAACAGAAATGCAAATTATTAGGACACCCCCCCCCCCAAGTGCTTGCTGTCATGTGAGGCAGATGGTAGCACACTGCAGCAGGCAAGAGGCAAGAAATGCCTGAGAGAGGCATCAGGGACAGGCTGCAGTGGGAAGGCTTTGGTCAGAGAAGGAGTCTAAAAATCATGGCATAAAAGTTGTTTTCATACACAACTTAAAGGATGATATTCAAACTTTAAAATATCGTAATAGTCTTAGAATGTTCTTATATAATTGTAAACTGTGGGGTGTGTCCATATTAAAACAGTGTACACTTGCATGCCAGTAACTCTGAGATAACGCAATAGAGAACTTCAACAGTAAGAAGCAGTGGTGCAGAGTGGTATAAAATCACAAACATTCTGATTTCATCTACTTGCCACGAACTGGACGACAGTTCATCAGAAACGTGGTGTCTTCCATGTGGAAAAGCAGACGCAGGCACTTGAGTGTCTGGTAGGAGCTCAGGTGGAGCCCCACCCCGTCACCATCAGTTCACTACTAATGTGCCTTTACGGTATGTATCGGTGGAGCCTATTACAGATACTTGAATGCAAGTTAATATCACCACAAAAATAATATATCCTCATACCAAACAAACAAAACACACACACACACACCACACACGTGGGGAATAAATGGCTTTTGAAATTTGCTAAGATTTTCAAACTGATAAGCAGTATTTACTTTGGCTGGGTCTTTGCTAGCACAGAGATAAAGATACGTTTGTACCATTTTTATTAATCTTCACTTTATAGAATGGCTACCAGTTACTCTTAACTTTTTTTCTAGACTACTTCTCATAAATGAGCTAAGAAAAAAATCTTTTTTCATTCTTCACATGAGTAAAAATTAGTTGCTTTCCTCCTACTTAGTACAGCAGTCTAAACTTATGCTTCAGCCAGATGAAAGTAAGCATCCCTCAGGAGACAGGCAACATGTAGAGAGTGAGATAAAGGATATTAAAATCGAAGGTGTGATTTGTCTGTGATCATCAGCATGACATATAAGCTACATAGTAACACTAGTGAGGTTGAGAAACCAGATTTAAAAGTGACTTCTGTCAAATTTATTTTTAAGTCATCTTGTAGTAACAACTGTTCTATTTTTACATGTAAACCACATAGTGGATTCGTTTTGTATCTGTTCCTGTGGTAAAATGCCCTGACCAAAAGCAAGTTAGGAGAAGAAGGGTTTCTTTGGTTTATAGTTCCAGAGGAGACACAGCATATCATAAGAGGGAAGGCATGGCTGACTGGAGCATGAGGCTGCAGGTCACACAACATCAGCAGCCCAGAGTAGAGAGCCAACAGGAAGTGAAGCCAGGCAGGCAATAAAACCCCCCAGTCACTCCCAGTAGAATAATTCCTGAAGCAAGGCTCTACCTACTTAACATTCAATAACCTTCCCAAACAGTGTCACCTAAATCGCTAAACACAGGAGTCCATAAAAGGCACTTGACAGTCACTAGACCTACAACAACAACAACAAAGTCATGGGAACTTTTGCCCCTAGCACCCTGAGAATGTACTGATTAGGCAATTATATATCCAAGTAAAAATATGCCTGCCAGCAATATAAACTATACATGTAGAATGCTATTACAACTGTCAATTAGTAAAGAAAAGTTAACATCAGTTTCAAGCTGTCATCAGAAAGAAACATAGTACTTTCCAGAGTTTAATCCAATTCTGATACTGATTATCTCAGTTCCATCATTTAATGTAAACTTGGTTTCAGAGTGGTGTGCGCATGTGTCACAGCAAGATTTCCCAACTTCAGAAGCAGATATTTGTTTAAAATAATCTTCATAATAGACCAACCATTTTGACATTTGGTGTAAAACACAAGAAAGAATCTATAAAGCTGGTCTCTGCTTAACTTACCTTCCCCATTATCAGAATGACAAAGTTAATTTCATCATACATAGCCACCAGAGTTGGCCACTGTGCTTGAGGGACATGCCAACTCTGTCGAACCATTTTGAACTTAGACCCCTGAGAGCGCAATATCAGACTTCGGTAGGGGGTAGGTATTTGGGGGGAGGGGCGATGCCTTGGGACCTCAGAATCTAGTTAAAGAAAAGCCAAACTGTTTTTCAATTCAAATGTGTGTGTTCGCAGAATTTTAACCATTTGATTAATACTTTATTTAATACTTTGAAACCTTAGCTTCAACCAATACACTTTTGAAAACCGATTGCCAATGAACACCATTTTTAGTGGGTATGAAATAAAACACCAGGATTTATCCCACTGAACTATAAGAGATATGAATAGTTTCAAATCTTTGTATATCTGTGTTTGCTTTACATATAAAGATCACATCAATGACATTTGGAAAGTTGCTTGTGTCTAGTCCCTACCTTTCCCTACATTTTCTTTATTAGTAGAACAGGGTGCACATGGCTGTGGGCAACTTCTTACTGAGTTTACTACTAATATTGAAGCAGTCTGCAAAATACATTTGTTTTTTTTTTGAAATAGGCAAGATGCTCTAAGGAGGAAATATGTTATCATGCTATTTTATTAAAAAATAGTAATCAAAGTTTCTTAAGCTTTGAGTTTTCCAAAGATTCCTAATATATAGGTGATGAAAATACACACTAAGGGCTGAGGACATAGATCAATGAATAAAGCACTTGCACCATAAGAATGAGGACCAGAGTTAAGATTCCTACTACCCACATAAAGTCCAGGCAGAATTCACAAATCTTGTCCCAATAAATAAAGTGGAGAGTGATTCAGGAAGACACTAATGTTAGCTTCAGGTATCCACATGCATATACACACATGTGCACCCACAGACACATGTACATGAAAATTCATTCACACATGCATATATGCCATACATACATATATACAAACATACATACTTACATATATATATATACAAAAAATACAGACATGTAGACACTGAGCTCTAAAATACCTATACAAAACCCCCTCTAATATTTTGCTAAGGTAAAATTTTAGCACAAACAAAGCTTTCAATTTGCAAAATATTTGCTGCTTTTTTCGGCTGAACACATTGAATTTATCATGCCATACAATAATAAATAAATATACAGTAATTAAGTCTCTGTTTACTTTATTCAACTTTGTATTGCCTGCCTGTCTTTTTATTTCTCATTATCTTTGTCTTAAGTATGTGATGTTTTTCTTTGTGCAACTTTATTTCCAGAGTAACCCTATATCTAATTTTAACTCAAAACAACAACAAAATCAGAATGGGTACTGAAGGAATTCCGTGTTATGCATCAAGGAAAAAGGAAGGAGAGTAACACTAGGAGGATATTCTCTGTCCACACGGAATCTTTATGAAGTGGATGGAGTGTGATAGCTCATGCCTTTAAGCCCAGCAATAAGGAGGCAGAGACAGGTAGATTTCTGTGTGTTCAAGACCAGTGTGGTCTATATAGTGAGTTCCAGGATACGGGTTCCAGAGCTACATAGTGAGACTCTCAGAGGAAAAAAAGATGGAGTTCAGTGTTGGGGACACTGACTCTATCTATAAGTTACATGTACAAGCTCTATCAATGTGGCAGTTTCTACCCAAACCCAAAATTTGCTCACCTTGCGATGCAGAAGTTCTAATTTTTGAAACTATACTATATAAATATGTGTGATACCCTAATGACATAGCTACTAATGGCCAGGTACTAAAATTGATGATTAAATTAAGAGTAAAGGACTTGAGAGATGACCCAGTTACTGAGAACACTTGCTGTTCTTCCAGAAGATCTGACTGACATATCTGTTCTCTGAAGACACCTGTACTCAGATGTCCACAGACGTATATACAAACACACATGGCAATGCATAATCAAAATCAATAAAAGTAAAAAGGGAGGTGGGGGGAAGAATGGGAAGACAGGAGGGAGGGAAAACTGTGGTCAAAATGCAAAATAAGTAAATGAATTAATTAAATTTAAAAAGAATAAAACTGCATAAACAGTAACTTTAAAAAGGGATCAAATAAATCTATGTTACAAATGTAAAAGAATGCTCATATCATTTTTTTGAGCAAAATGAGCATTAGGGGAATAACATTTACAAGGTGGCTTTTTCATTTCCTACAAATACATATATGGGTATCTATTTTTAGACCTGTTTATTTAGGGGCCGATATATAGTATCTCTACTGAGGAAGCTGTCTCAGACTCAGACCAGCCTCCTTTTCCACATCAGCATCCCTTTCTTGCTCACTGGTGCTTCTACTTACTTGCTCATTCCAGAATCCGAGGCTATGGCATGGTGAATCAGCTAATTGGCTTGATTAAGTTATTAATTTCACAATATATAAATACTTCAGAACATCACACTGCATTCCATAAATATATGTAATTTTGAAAGATATAGAAAACTTATGAAAAGTATAGAAAGTATTTATGACCCCTAGACCTGAGCCAAAAGTGTAGGCCAGCCGGTTCACTAGTTCCACAAAGAAAGCAGAACTAAATGTGAGATTTTTAGGTCTTAGAATTCACTGCCCCAGGATACATTCTGCATTCAGGGAGGAGTTCATTATTCCTAAATCAGAGGACACTTGCTGGATTAACATTCAGGAGAGGAAAGGAGAGGCTGATTAACATTCCTCAGACCTCAGGGAAGAGAACCCCCCTGTGGGTGGGAAAGGCCCAAAGCATGGAGACACATTTCAGAAACTAGCGGACCACAAAGAAAGATGCAAGTCATCTGCGTGGTTCCAGGAACTAGCTGAGCACAAGATGAAGGGTTGAACAAGATTGCATTCTTGAGAAAAATGTGTGTACGGGATGTTTTTTCCACATGACTGACTGAGACTTTCCACTCTTTTTATGATATGCTTCCTTGGTTACCCCCTCACTCCCCCTGGTTTGTGGTTTTTCCCTTTAAAGAGCCCTCTTCTCTCCATGCTCTTTTGTCAGTTCCTCTGCTCCTGTGTGAGTTATGAGTTGACCATCAGCCGGTTGATCCCGAAATATACCTCTTGCTGATTGCATCAAGATTGGTGTCTGGTGAGTTACTGGGTGGCTGCGAATTCCTGAAGCTTGGGTGAGGTCCTCCCTTCCTGGGGGGTCTTACAGTCTTTAGTTGTTCATTATGCTCACTGTGGAGGGAGGGCGCTTAAGGATGGCTCTTCTTCATATCCCCTCCTTAGTCTAATTTATCTCCTCCTTACAATTGCCATTATCATTGACATTATCTAAGATCCTGTCTTTTATTTCTTTTTCAAAATTTCTATATTTAACTCTTTAAATTACGTAGGTCTTATATTCCTGCATTTTAAGAATCCACATTTCTCTTACACTTACAGAAAATCTGCAGTCTTTTCCTGGTCTAACACTGCCTTCTGAATCTTAACATTAACATCCCCTCTGGCCAGTAGTAGTAATTTTATAACAGCAACAATAATATGGTCAAATATTTTCCCATTCTGGTTTCAAAGA
Source organism: Arvicanthis niloticus (assembly GCF_011762505.2). Taxonomy (NCBI): domain Eukaryota; kingdom Metazoa; phylum Chordata; class Mammalia; order Rodentia; family Muridae; genus Arvicanthis; species Arvicanthis niloticus. The sequence continues at coordinate 11,909,287 of NC_047668.1, read as the reverse complement.
ACCATTTAAAAGAGAAAGTGATTAGAAATATTCCAAACATCTATGATTTGAAAGTAAGTTTTCTGGTCCTTAATGAAACAAAACTCTAACAGTGTATTGCTCATCAACTTCCAATGGTCAATGACCACATAAGCTACTGAGACAGGCTGACTTCATGACAGGCTTCATATTGGCAGGCATTCAGGATTAAATCTCTCTTTTCAAGAACTGGGCAAGTCCAAGCAAGTTGAGGCTTCAGAAGCTGTCCTGCCACCTGGCCTGAGGCAAGGACAATGGGTCAGCAACAGTTTCTAGACCTCCTCAGCAACACTTTCCAGCACTCATGCCCCAGTAATGGAGATGGAGTAAGATAAAAGTCAGCTGCCTATCATTCCCTAATGTGCTTTAAATCAGGCGTGCAAGCTCACTTGGTTGTCTCTCTGTCTTGGTGATGGGAGAACCCCAGTATGCTAGACTTCTGCAGAATAAAACACTCTTTGTGTTTATATACTATTTGAGTCCAGGGTGTCATTCTTTGGCACATCACCGACTCTTATACTACCATTATCTAACTCCCAGAGATAACCATGGTGTTTTTGTTGTTGTTTTGTTGTTGTTGTTGTTGTTATTGTTGTTGTGTTTTGCTTTGTTTTGTTTTGGATTGGTATGCTTTTTTCAAGTGGCCTCCTCTCTATTACTAAAACACAACCAATGTTTTTTTTACATAGGAGCTTTCTGTATTCCTCTGTGTCTGACACTCTTCACAGTTTTGTGTGGTTCTTATTTTCCACCAAGTAGCCTGCTCCTCCTTTTCTTCCCCACTGTACACAGCTGTTTACAAATTAAATGATTAACTTCTCACCTGTCTTTCTAATGCTTTGGATGCAGTGTGTACAACACATATAATAAAGGAATTGTTAAAGGGATCTCTGAATCATGCTTAAAGAGTTAGAAAAACACCTTCAAAAACAGCATTAAGGCCTGAATGTAAGTGAATGCAAAAATGGAGTTAATGAGAAAAATAACTCTACCTTAAGAAGAAAATTGGTAAAGCTGGACCAGATCTGGTAATAAATTTCAAAACATTATTAGAGATACTGACACCTCAGAAGGAAAGTAAGGAAAGAGAGCCAAGAAGTAGGAGACACTGAGGTTCAAAAGGTAGGTGAAGGCAGACTGTGAATGACTTCAGTTTGTGTTGTTTTTGTGGGTGTTTTTCCCTTTTGTTCTTAAATACTGGCAACCACAGCATCTTTAGAAGACTGGAAACAGACCACCAAATTTATTATATGGATGGCATAAGAGGAAAAAAGACTATAGAAATCCACAGTTACAAATCTTCCCATTATTAAGCATCTGAAAGACCAGTCTAAAACACAAGAGATAAAATATGCATAATTTTAACGGAAGTTGAATATATAGGAAAAGTGCATATAAACATGTAGTGTGACTTAACATACATTAAATTTTGCAGGAGAGGGTATGGAAATAAACCCAGGGTTTTGCACAAATCAAGTAAATTTCTACCCATGTTCTATTACCTCCATAAAAAATTAAAGAAACAAACAAAACTTACTTCAAAAAGTGATGTATTCTGAGGAGAATTGTGTAATTTTTTAAGAAGCTAGTGTTAAGACTAGGGTAGAAAAAGACTCTGTAGCCAGCTTATAACCAGAGGGACAGAGTTAACTGATTTAAACAAGAAAAAAATAATTATACACTGTTTATTACATGGACTTCCTATAGTTAAGTTTCAGATTTATAAAAAAACAAACAAAACTTTTCAAGATACTAGTATATAAATGAAAGTCAATAAATTAAAAAAAACTTCAAAAGTATTTGTAATGTATTTATAAATAAAGCTTAGTATTTTTTATTTGAATATGTATCCTTAATCTGAAGAAAAAACCTAGTTAGCTCTGGATTTCTATATGGAAAACTCACATTTTTCTTAAGTTATGGAGTTTAGATATGACCTGATTTGACCCCAAATTCCAATGGACATGCTGTTACAAAGCCATCAGAAATACACAGTGTACTTGTTCAATTTGTTTGTACTATGTAAAATTGATTTTTTTCTTTAATACTAAAATTTGGTCCATCTGTTGGGAAAACAGAAAATGTTCTAAATATATACAAAGAGTGGAAATGCTTCATTCCACTGGCTGTATCCTGTGGTATACGAGTTTTCATCAGCATGTTTGTCTTGCAGACAAAATGAATATCAGATGGTGGTTTTGAAAAAGGGCAGACCTAACATGAGGTGATTAGTTTCAAAAACAGATTTTTATTCTTGATAAATTATTACCAAATACAATCATCTGTTGATTGAGGATATAAAACAGATTGGTCATACTACAACCCACAAGTTAAATGAAAAACGGAAATAATAAGTTTATTTAACATGGTCTTGCATTAAGTTCCCAGCAGTGCAAATCTAAGGCAAATAATTAGATTTCCAATTTAAAGATATACATTTGTTAAGCCAGACGTTTCCTGAGGTCATCTACTCTCTGTTGGCCAGTTGCACTGCACTGGCAATGCATTTAGAACGTTTTCACTCAGAACGTTGTATTAGTATGCCTTGTACATTACTCTAATCAAGCCAGCATTGTACTGTGATTCGGGGATAATACAGAAAGGTCAAAAGACTGACAGGATGACTCCTAGCTGCAAATCAGGTCCTGAAACAGTGCCATGTAGATGTAAAAACCAATGCCTATAGAAAAGTCCTGGGGGTGGAGCTGGAGAATACACTAATAGACAACTGGTAAACCAGTAAAGTCAAAATACCTTAGACTTTGAAATGGGACAACAATGTCAACTTAACCTCTTAAATAGCCACACTTTTTCTCAAGGTGACCATTTACTTTTATGGTAAAAAGAGAAAAAAAATAAAAGAAGATGTTCTGACCAATAGATGTCTTAGCTTTAGAGAGCACACTCCCTTTTCCTCTTCTTCCCCCTCCTCTCTTTCTTCAGTAATTTACAGCTTTACTATGTAATGTCTCTCCAGGGACCAAAGAATCCCATTACAAATGATTCCTCTGTGCAGACCTCAGCTCTGTAAATCAAGTCTGAGCTTTCTAAAAGACTTTAAATCCCTGCATGGGTTAGACTGGCACAACTTGCAAATTGGTAGGACCAGAAGTAAAGGGGGTTGGGGGGAAGAGTTTGGTACCAAAATAGGCTCCAGGAAAAGAGCCTATGAAAGCTGATGTGTCTACTTCCCTCCTTCCCCATAACTGTTGTGCCTTAATATAGAAAAGGGGATGGTATCCTAATGTCTTTTTGGAGACTGGGTTGTAAACAGACTAGAACATCTTGAAAAGACAGTTAAATTGGGGACTAGAAAGACAGCTCAGTCAATATAGTGTTTGCTAAACAAGCATGAAGACATGAGTCTAGCCTTCACCATCCCCACAAAAAGCCAGATGCCTACCCTGGCATGGCCCTCGTGGGGACAGAGTGACATGGTTCCTGCCCCTGGGACAAGGCCCTTGTGTGAGCCTCCACAAATGTTGACAGCTGCTGCGAGCTTAAGGTTGTTTGTGTAATAATGTATATATTTCACATTTCCCCCAAGAAATGTTTTTTTCTGTTAATGTTAATGACTCCATGATAATATGAGACCTTCAGGACAGCTCCTAAGACTTTGTGAAAGAATTCTAAATACATGGGTTCAAAAATATGTTATCTCAATTATGCAAAAATATAAGGATGCAATATGAATTATGAAGGGCTTCACAAATCTAAAATAGCAAAGGCAACTGCACTAAGAACCAGCTTGTCAGAAATGTACAAAGGCAGGCAAAATTCCTGAGTTCAAGGTCAGACTGGAGCACAGCAAGTACAATTAATTGCAAGTGCAATAGAAATGGTAATTTCAGAACTGGGTCCCACCCAGCTGGTTTACCTGTGTGCTTACACAGGTAAGGCAGGCAAAATTCTTTTACAATGTTAGAAGAAACTGGGTTTTGGGACTTCAAGAGATCAGTTAGCAGAAAGTGATAGCAGTTCTTTAGAATTTTTTCTAGGAAGAGCTGAGCTGTCTGGAGATCTCTGGAGAGCAAAAGGAACTCTTCAAGAATTTTTTTCTTAACATGATTTCTGATTTGGTCAGAAGATCCATTCTGACTTTGGTCAGAAAACCAATGAGCTATCCAGATAGCTTTAAAAATTTTTACTAGCAGAAAAGGCTGTCTTAACCAGAGAGTTTTTAGAATAGCAAGAAAAAAAGCTCTCTAGAACAGAACAGAGCAGAGCAGAACACACGCACACGCGCGCGCGCACACACACACACAGAGAGAGAGAGAGAGAGAGAGAGAGAGAGAGAGAGAGAGAGAGAGAGAGAGAGCGAGCTCCTTGAAAGCCATCTCAGCCTAACGTAGGCCGCCATCTTGGACCCATGACTTGGCTTTGAATCATTTGTTTTTGATAATCCCCGGAAACCCCTCCTCTCAGATCCCCTCTCCATGCTAAGGCTGGTCCTTGGAACCTGATGGTCAGCCAGCCAGCTTTTTCTAATCAGTGAGCTCTAGCTCCCAGCCAGTGACCTTGTCTTGAGGATGACACCTAAGGTTGATCTCTGACATCCACGCATATGCATCTGCACCCCCGTAAACACGTTCAAGCACACATGAACACAGGTGAGAAATGGTTAGGATGCAGAGCAATCACCCACATTTAGGAGGGCATTATTTCTAATGGGTTAACCCTCTGAAGCCTAGTCTCCAAGTGCGCTGTTTATTTTTCCTACAGGGTTTCACATGCCTTCCTTACTCAGAACAGTAAAAGTTCTCCACCAAACACCGGTAAAGAGAAATGAAGTTGGATGTCTCTGGTATATTTTGTGTACTGGGTTAAATACGAGGAGTGTAATACAGAGCATACTTTTATAAAAGCTTGCTTTGTAATGAGGATCATATCAAACATTTTTTAGCCAGCTCTTCTGCGAGTGTTTGTTTAAGCAATGTCTGTCTCATCAGCTCCTTAGCCAAGTTCGTTCCAGTAGGCCTTGAACTAGCGCCCCATTCTCTGACCTTTCCCCTCAAATGATCTTTAACTCCTCCTCCTGTCCACTTCCGTAGCTGGCACTCCACCTCCGCCCTGTATCTTACTGTATTTATGTTCAATTATTTCCCAGCCTTGGCTAATCTTCTCTTCGTGCTTCCCTCACGTGTTTTTCTTTTGTTTGTTCGGATTTTTGTTTTGTTTTTAATTTTGACGGCTACTACCATGAGCTCAGTGTAAGATTTCACCATCTCAATCCTAGATTACTATAGGTTGTTTTATTTTATTTTATTTTATTTTATTTTGTGTAACATATTTACTTTGAGTTTTCTCCAGATCTTCTGCCTGTGCAAACATTTCTGATTAATCCTCCTATGATGTTACTCTAATCATGAGCTGATGAGGTCTGGAACCTGAGATGCTTGCCCTGGCTCAGATCTGTAGTCTCAGGAAGAATCATTGTCTATGCTCAAATATTCAGAAAACTAATACTGGTATTTTAATGCAATGAATGAGTGAAAACTTTGGAACAAATACTTCTGTGCAATATTCTCAAAGAAAACACTGGAAATCACTGGTCAATATCACATTTTAGCTTTAAAATTCTAGCATGCAATTACTAAACCAAAGGAAGCTAGAAGAGGATCCAAAGGAACCATCGCTGCAGGCATGATCACTGATTTAAGATAATTCCCTAGAAGCTTCTTTTGTTTTATCCACTGGACCACCATTTTAATCTTTAAACTTGCCCGATTATAGACTAAACACACCTTCAGAACAATTTACTCCTCTGGTGAAAGCTGAAGTGACTTTATCAGCAATTTTTGCTGAAATTGGTTTTCTGGAAGGGAGTTCTGTTGTCTTATTTCAAGTTTTCCAAAAGTCAATGTTTCTTTCCCTAGCAGACATTACATAGGGGCTTCTCTGTGTTGCCAGAAAACTTCAGACTGAACTTTTTTAATGAAAGAAAAGGCCTTAGGGCACAATTGGGCACCCATTTGCTGCTTTAAGAATGGTCTGTTTGTTTTAAATTGGTGCTCTATTGCTAAAGTTCAAGAGGGACCTTAAAAAAATTGTGTTTAAAAGATCCAATTTCCTTGCACCTTTGGTCAAGAGTTCATAGTTACTTCCTCTGCTGGGAAGAACACCAGCTTACCTTAGCAATAGCTGAGAAATTTAAAACGAACAGATTCTCCTTTCCCCATCTATAGTTTACCAGTAACCACATTCTCTTCCAAAACTATTTTTGCCTCTGTGGCAAAAAACTTCAATGTCTTACCCATCCAACACTTACAGTCTTAAATGTGAAGGATGAACGCTGAACTCCAGAGGCCTTTTGGAGCCCCCTTTCCTCCTGACACTTACCTCAAGTCAGGCTTCTTTGACTTTGAACACTATGGTCTTGTGTGTGTCCTCCCAGAATAGTTGTTCCCCAATAATAATTTAGCATAAGTACTGACCTGAAATGGTTAGATGTATTTGTTTCTTCTTTGTCAGTTTAGTCTGCCAATTCCTAAGAGAGGCAGAACAATGATTTGCTAACCTGCGAATACTACAATGCTATGGAGTGCTTAACATATACTAAGAGTTCCACAAATTGATTTGCTAAATTGATTTGGACTGACAAATTGCAATCAGGTCATGTTAATTGCTGGCTGAGGCCAGGCCACCATAAACAGAGGACAGCAGTAAAATGAAGTAATTATCCAGGTCACTGAAGACAGAAAATGTGCTAATTTGGGTAAAATGAGTAAGCAAAATTTTGGCTAACTGAACTAATCCATCATTTCAGTGCAATGCACAGCTTTGTGAATGGAAAGGTGACCTTTGTGGGCCATCGGATACTCTCCCATGCTTTTAATTTGAACAGCCATGCTACATACACCATAGACTTCTGACATTCAAACCAAAACTGCATCCAAATCCTTACAAACTGTCTCATAGAAATGTCACTGAACTCAAATAGGGTCAGCTGAGGCAGTAAGTTGATAATTTACAACACTTAAAAGACCATATCTTCCTAATGTAGTGAACCTGGCCTCTTCTTAATACAACAGTCAGCAGCATGAACTATTAAGTTCAACTCTTAGACATTGTTTCTCTAAATTAGCTCTGAATGATTGTCTAGATGAGAAAGAAAGTGAACTTTTCAGTCTGTTTACTTTTTGAGGTAAAGACAAATCATTACTGAATATTAAAGATTATCAAAAAACTATTAATTTTTGATTAAGCTAGCAACTATATTATTTTATAGTATATCTTTGTTAACACAACTTTTATTCTGGCCCATTTGTATTTGGTCTAATTGAAAAACTCATTTATTCAACCATCTAAGATACAGATTTAAAAATTTAATATTTGACTTTTAATCATTGGCAACTTGGCAAATTAGCAATTGGTGTGTGTGTGTGTGTGTGTGTGTGTCTTCAGAAATGGAAAAGAATCCTTTGTTTTGTGAGAGAATACATCATTAGAATTTTTCAATTTACAAGTAACTATTAACTGAGAGTAATTGAGAAATGATATTTTTTACTGTATTCAAAATTAATAGTCACACATTCAGAGTAATTTACACTATAAAACCTTAAAGAAAGGACAAGTCCTTTAAAAAGTCAATAACTGCCAAACAAATTGTTCAGTGGAAACTCACAATCAGATAGAATGGGAACCTCATTATATTGGTCAGGATGAAGAGAGAGAAAAGTTTGAGTCTTATCTCCATCAGTCATCAACTACATAAGAATCAACAACTCAACCTTTCTTCCCTTCACTTTTCTCCAAAGAAGAAGTAATAGTTCCAGCTGCATCTAAAGCCTGGAGCTCTTTCAAGAATAAGACAACATGTACGAAAGTACCTTTGCAACTCTAGAGCGTGTGGATATTAGATATCTATGGATATTGATGGCGCTGATGGTCTCATGGTTGCCACTGGAGGCAATGCAATAGTCCTCAGCTAGTAAATATTATCGTCATTGTAACAAACTAATTTTTGTTCAAATTTCACCACCTGTGAGGATCAAATGTTTGTTTTGACACCAAATGAAAAACTTAGTTGATAATGAAAATGTGAAAGGACATATATAATACACAGCTGTGCTGGGGAAAGACTTCAGATCACATTCCTTAAAATTACTCCTCTTCTCTTCAGATTTCCTCTCCACTCTTGAAGGACAAAGTTATTATCGAATGTCAATCATATTTTATTAAATTGACTGTGAAAAGGTTGAACTGCAGACATAGTTGTTTTAGCCGTAGGCATCCTTGATTTGCTTGCTGCTGATTCAATTTCAACATTTCTTGTTTATACATCTTTAAAAGAAATAAAGACAGAGAGAAAAGGGGAAATATCAAAGAGGCTAATACGTAAACTCAAATTGGTGTGTGTAAAATGAGGTGGCAACTTTCAGACTGGAGGCAAGGGGATTAACAGGGTACATAGCTGTTTACAGCATACTACTGGGGTAAGGAGCTAGTCCACACATCAGCCAGTAAACCCACTGTGGTTTAACATAATAGGAGGCATGTAGAGGATACTTGTTTTCTTTTTGAAGACTAGACTTCATAAGTAAAAAAAAAAATGCCCTCGGCCAGATTTCTCCCTTGTGGATTGCTGCATACAACTGTAAGCTTCCGTTTTAAGAAGTCACACTATGCTGCAATAAAGCAAATATCTCTTTAAATTATCATTAACTCTATCATTTCTTATAAGGCTTATGAGTTGGTAAAAAGGTAGCACCATCAATATGCTTGGGTGATGAGAAAACAATTGTTCTTTACAAAGGCATTTATAGAGTCCCAGCCATGTTGCTAACTTCATAAGTACATCTCTTAGTTGGCAGCCACAAGATCTCTAAGATATTTTTTTTCCAAACAGGTTCAAGAAGAATATCCTTGCCCCCAACAATTTTAGATGTTTATATTTATTACATAATTTTTAATCTGTGGTACTAAGAAATAAATAGACAACTTTTTTGAAAACTAGCCACAATCTTACCCTGCTCTACCTTGTATGTGTGTGCATGCAAGTGTGTGTGTTTGTGTGTGTGTGTGTGTATTTGTGTGTTTGAAGAAAATACAAAATCAGATCATCTAAATAGTCTATGCCCGATACAAAGCAATATCAAAAGTTTTATGAGTTATGGTATGAGATATTATGCTGTCAAATAAAGGGATATAGTGTCTTATACTCAAAAACAATAAAATAAAAAAAAGTAACTTTTTCTTCTCTAAGTCCCACAGAATTACAATATATTATCATGGTGTATTACCATGTATTATGAACCCCCCCCCCAACTTTTAAATTTATTTGATCATGAACCTGCTCCCTTTGGCAAACCGTAAAAACCTGGAAGATGTGTAGTCAACAAAAACATACCGAAGAGTGTGCTAAGACTTGTTAATACAGGTGCACATTCCTGAAGACCAGATACTCCCTGAGACCCACACATTAAGTGATTTCCTCACTATTTGAACATCACAGACTCCCCCTGAACAAATGACAAAGAAACAAGATCACAACAGGACAGAATCTCACAGACTCCAGACAGGAGTGCTGTCCTCTACGGCAGGTGGCTACAGTGGCTCAGCTGTGGCTTATGCCGCCGTGTTTTTCTATATGGCCACAGAGAATTTATTTTCCTGCTGGCTTCATATAAAGAGTACAGGCAGTCTCTTTGAGGAGAGAGAGAAAAAACAGATTTAATCACTCCCAACAAATCCAAGACGCTTTTTGCACCTTCTTAGAACATTGCAAGTGCAAGAGAAGGGAGCTGGGAAATCAGATTCGCGGGATTACAAGAACCGCATGATAAGCCACCAAATATTAGTATATGTCGTCATTTCTATGTGGGCTTGAGTCATAGTTTAAATGAAGACACACTATATCGTGTAAGACAAGTTTTTAAGGGTCATTACTTGATTCCTAATAAATATGTCTGTAGCTACCAGTAACTGATATTTAAAATGAGACTTTTCCTTGAGTCTCTGACACTCATTTTCCCAGTTTTCAAGATGGCTAAGCAATGACACAGTGCTTGTAACTGCCTGTTTATTAGATGGTTCCTTTGGCTGCTAAAGAAACTCAAATCGGGTATCAACTCCAAATAGCTGTCCCTAGACTCCCATGGTCAGGGACTTTTATTTTGTTTTGGTTTTTGTTCTTTTGTTTTGGTCGGGCTGCGAGAAGGACCCAGATTTTATCTCTTTGTGGGAAGCTCCCCTTTTCCAAGCTTTGGTGCAGCCTCCTGCAGACGTACAGTAGCTTCAGAGTGTGTGCAGCGGCTGTGGCAGCTCAACCATGCAATTTTATAGCAGGCAGCAAACAAGGCAGAGAATTCAGGGTTAAAAACTCAAGTGGAGTTCTGTCTTCTGCAGTAATGAAAGCTGACTCAAAGAGTAAATCAAATGGATCTCCTAACAAAATGAAACCAGCTGTCTGGCCTGAGCTGGTCTCTGATTTAGGTTAAGTAATTATTGCTCTAGTGTGGCTCAAGGTTGTTCTGTATTGGTGAAATAAGAGCTCACATGAGAATCATCCAACTTTTTAATTTACTGTAGCATCAGAAATTCCACTGGATAAAGAATTCAAGAAACGTAATCTTCTAAAAACTTTACCTATAAGCGTTTTCAAATACCAATTGATTAAATCTTCCAAGACATAATTGCACAATACATAATTACATTATACTAAGAACCTCTAGTATCTATGTTGATAAAAATATTTTAGCATTTTAACTTTAAAAAACTGTTTTTCAAATTCTACTGAAATGATATATCCTAATTTTCAAATAGCTATAAAGATAATTTTCATATAGAGACCTTTTTATGAAAAGCAACCAAAGAATAGCCACCTCTTATGCCCCTAGAGAACTCTACTCTGGTAGTGCAAATGCTTTTCAATGAAGCCTTGGCATACCAGTGATGGTTAAGAAGAAAAACAATTATTAATAAGGAAGCAGAGTGAAACAATATCCTGGTGGAAGAGATTTCTATGATTTGCAATATTCAGAAAAAAATAGATCACCCATCCAGGAGACTGGAAAGGTGGCTCAGCACACACAACTAATTCCCACAGCACCTGAACTCATGTGACATACCCATATCCAAACATACATAACTAAAAATAGTAAAAGTAAATATGAAGAATGATTCAAGAGGTAAGAACATTGTTAAATGGTAGGATACTTGCCTATCATGTGCAAACTGTAGGATCAGTCCCTAGGAACACACAACACACACCTGCATACTCACATACACACAGTCTCACATACATGTAGACTCACACACATGCATGCACACTAACACTCACACACAGAGACAAGCACATACATGCACACATGTACACACACATACAAATATGTACACACACAGGCATGCACATAGACAAGCACACACAGACACTCACACAAAGACACACAAACTCACACTTGCACACAGAGGTGTTTTCACATGTGGACCTCCAATAAATTACTCATTTAAGAAAAAAATCTCTATATGTTTTCTGATGTAGCACATTAAAGCGTAGATTTATTGGAGTCTTTTTCTGGCTATATTTAAGTCAATCTGTAATCACCAAATGACTGCTTACCATGTATATGCATAGGAAAAGGAGATAGCTCAGTGATAGAGCGCTTACCTAGCATGCCCCAACACCAAAGTAAATATCTATCTATCTATCTATCTATCTATCTATCTATCTATCTATCTATCTATCTATCTATCTATTAGTTTTTCGAGACAGGGTTTCTCTGTATAGCCCTGGCTGTCCTGGAATTCACTTTGTAGACCAGGCTGTCCTCGAACTCAGAAATCTGCCTGCCTCTGCCTCCCCAAGTGCTGGGATTAAAGGTGTGCGCCACCACTGCCTGGCCCAAAGTAAATATTTATAAACAGTAACATTAACTGATTTTCAAACACTAGCAAAATGTTGCATTATAGCCCATTTCCTCATTAGTCGTATCTTAAGTATATTTTCATTCTGTTGTGTACATTTAACCCAGTTCTCAATAAGAGACAGGAAATATTACATCATATGATTAATAGTCTGAGAACAGTTGCATAGGTAGTTTAAAGCAAAGGGGAAATTTTCAGATGTTCTTCTTATAATTATTATTGCTCGACATAATGTAGGACATATTTACCTCTCCAATGGGACCCATGTTTGCAGCTTTCCTGAGTCTAAATAATATTTCTCACTAATTCTTGACAACTAGTTCAACTAATGCTTTCCAGCACATCAGAGTAACAAACAACAGCTACATGTTTATATCTGCAAAATATTATGTGTTCTTTTTTGGTATCAATAGTCTTTAAATAAAATAACATTCATGTTTAGGCTTGTTAGTTAGAAATTGAGCTGTGAAACTACATGGAAGTATGCAATTTACTTAAAGATTACGAAGAAACTCTGTGGCAATATTTAAAAGGAAGTTTTTTTTTTCCCCTATCAAACAGTTAAGATGAATAACTAAGATCCTTAAAAAGATAGGGTACATGAAACCAGTCTCTGTTCTTAGATGGTCTGCAGTCCAAGAAGGAAAGAAAAGAATACTATCATCACATAGCCAGAACATTCCTTTCAAAAAACTAAGTGGGTGTGCACAGTTCTTACGCAGTCTTTCTGAACAGGTAAATATCATTAATGCAAATGTAAGGAAAACTGGGCTGTTTCAAAGTGCACCCTTAATTATAGAACTACATTACAAGGTGAGTTTCTAGTCACCCTCTGACAGTTTCCACTGGTATAATTAGGGTGGCAGCCATTCCATGTGTGGAAATGACAACTTTCTTCTCTGAAATCCCTTCCCTTGCTCTGAAATGTTTCTTTTAAGACCCTATTTCTCTCTGGCTCAACTTTTGAATAGTCATTTTGTTGCTGTAAACTAGGGACAATCATTCTCTGAATGTCCACCTTTTACATTTAGTCCCACATAAGTACGCTTTCCTTTTCCTCCAGGCTAATCAACTAAGATTCTATAGTCTACTTCTCCCATCCTCTTTCTTGAGAGAATCCTGGTATATATCTAATAGTCTAAAAAAATCAACATAATTTTTTTAAATCTTTGTTTGGTTTAGGCACTTATGTTCAGTTTCAAAAAGAACAGCCTCTGTGGAAAGGGAGAACGTTGACACCAGTGGTGGTGACTGCCATGATGAAGACCTCCTGTCATCAGTGGTACTCACTGGCAAGAGTTCCTATAACCAGTGACACCACTACTTGATAGTGTAACACTTGTTAGCCTGAAGTGGAGCAGGAGATAGCAATTTCCAAGGATTGCAATACTTTAAGCATCTTCCCTGTCTTTCTCAGGACCCTAACAAGGAGCCACTTCCCCACAACTCCAAGCTTTTGAAGGAAACAAGCCTTCCTATATATGGTTGTCAAGGGAAGGCAAAACATCTGTGCAGAGACAGAAGATGAGACGAAATTAGATAGATGGCTTACTCAGACGATCATGAAAAATGCTTTCACTTGAAAACTGAGAGGTACCTGTTTTAGTCACTCAGCAGTATTGCATGCAACCATTTCAAAATATTTTTCCTTTTGTTTTCCTTATTCCTTTTATAAAATGATTCTTTAGCACACCTTAAAAAAACAAATAACTTCTTAGTTCAAATTATTTTGTTGAGTATTATTTTCATGGCAGATTTTCTTAGAGTATAAATTGGGAACATATTAGAATACCAAATTCTAGTTCTAGTAAGGGAACCTAGAAAGCTCTTCAGACTTATTACACTCTAAATTACAAGTTACTTTGTATAACCCGCAGTACCATAGTCTGGATCGGGAGTGACACCCACAGTCTGTAATGTTAAAGGCTTGGTCTTCAGCCATACCAGTGTCAGGTGGTGGTAGAATTTTCAGAAAATAGAACCTAAGAAGTTAAACCAGGAATGCACATTCTATAAAAAGGACATTATGATGCCTATTCTTGCTTCTATATATTTGGCTTCCAGGATCTCACAAAATAGGCATCCTTGCTCTGCCACACTTCCCTACTTCCAACCATGGTTGTGCCTTGTGAGAAGGCAAATGGTGCTAAATCGTGAACCAATGCAAAGAAAGTGTCCGTCTTCTTACGCTGATTACATCATGTATTTCATCATAGCATAAAAAGCTAATGCAGGTGCTTTGCTTTTACTTGATATCAGAATGATATTCGAGATGTGAAACAATATTTCAACTTTCATATTGTATGAATAGTGGCAACCATATAAAAAACTTTACTACATCAAATTCATCTATGAGTTTAACCTATCAAAATATTTTATAATAAAATATCTTTTCCCATTCTCAAATTGTAAGATTCTTGAGCTAGCCAAAATAAGCAACTGTATTTTCAATAACATCATTTTATTCAACATATAACATAATACGGCCCTGAAAGACATACGGATTTACTCAGGGGTCACGTTGCTGGATGAGTATGGCTCTTTCTTCTTTTTGACAAGCAGTAATTTAAAAAAAAGTCACAATTTAAAAGATAACCAACATCTTATTTTATCTGTAAGAAATAAAGATACTCCTCTTAAAAATTCAGTTCATAACAATTAAACAGTTAAGATCCTTTGCAGTTCCTCAGAGACCCCAAACCAGGTCATTTCCACTCTGCATTTCTATTCCTTTCCCATGTGGCTTTTGTTGTTTCATATTTGAAGAAATTAAAGCACTATGAAAAATATACTATTTAAATTGCATATACTATTTTATGTGACAAGACATTCTGAGTTCCTGAAATAAGTGTTTAGACTGTAAATTAATCCTCTCCATAGTTTTAGAATATTCTAAAAAAAGAAAAGAAGGGGAAACCAATATTAACAAAATTATAGCTATGATGATGATTTAGCTCCTGCTATGAAATTTTAATTGTGACAGATGTATGTGTTTGTTCTTTATTTTGTGAATATTTGATTTTTCACGTTAATACAATGTTTTTATTTTAAAATTCATATGTGTTATATTTTTGGAAGACTCAAATAGGTCTAATTGTACATGCATAGACCATTCTAATCAATATCTAAACAAGGGAAATGAAGCTAAAGACTTTCATCCTTTTAAAATTTTATTATTTAAAAATCTATAAATCATTTAAGTATTTGAAGTAGACAGTTAATTAACATTAAGTATGTTCACATTGCTGTATGATGTGTCTCTAGAATGTTTCTATCTTACAAAATTAAAACTCTACCATGAGGTATTAACT
Organism: Arvicanthis niloticus; assembly: GCF_011762505.2. Classification (NCBI taxonomy): domain Eukaryota; kingdom Metazoa; phylum Chordata; class Mammalia; order Rodentia; family Muridae; genus Arvicanthis; species Arvicanthis niloticus. Next base: position 11,894,093 of record NC_047668.1, on the reverse strand, counting down.
GTCTATCTCCTCCTCCAGGGCCAGGCAATAGCCATTCTACCTTTTTTACTATGTAGTCTAGTGTGTTAGAATTACAAGTAGAATTATACAATATCTTGCTGCAACTGACTTATTTCACTTAATACAGTAACTTCTAAATTCAACCACTGTGGAGCTCGAGACAGAATCCTTCCATTTATAAACATTGAAACATTATAAATATCATATATATATTATTTATCATATATATATTAAAATTCTACTCATCTCTTGAACACTTGAGTTCTCTTCACCTAAAAGTCTTCATCTTTGTAGAGTTTTTCTAAGTAAATGAGAGTCAGTAAGGAAAAAGAATGAATGTTCAAGCATGCCCACAAAGTCTGTCTACAAGCTGTTCAATTTGTCATACGACAAACTGTATACACCCAAATGAACATCAGTCAGTGGAGTCACAGTAAATTTGTTATTTTTTTGAACTCTCACCTTTGTTACTATTTAATAACTTTTGATGGAACTGTCAAGAGTATCTTGATGGCTAAAAAGACTCTAATCCCTTTAGTTCAGAAATATGGATGTGAGAATATAGTTCAAGTGATAAGGAATTATAGATCACTGAAGCCTGGAAGAAGGCTAATTTTTTCAGATTTTATAAAATTACCTTTAAAATTATTTTTAATTCTAAATGTAGAAAAGAATCTTGATGTTGCAGGTATTCCGTGGTTTTTCTTCGTGATAGATTTGATAAATGGCTTACTTGCTAAGATACAGAGTACTTGTATTCCATTGAACATCTTAGAAGAAATTCTACAAATGGCATGCTGATATCCTGGAGGGATAACTCAGAGTTTATTAAAAGAATGAATCTACCATACAGAATGATGTCCTTCAGATGACTACAATCCATCTGCCTGATTTGACAAAATGGAGTCTGACCAAAATCATTTCAGTTTCTAGGGCACGAAGAAGCCATTGCCATCTTATGTTTTATATTTTGGAGCAGCTTTTATCATTTGTATTTCTTTTGCATCTTGTTAACTTTCTCAGTTCCCTCTCCCACTCCAAGGGGCCACAGATCCCCCGGGCTCTTTAAATTTCTGGCTTCCATTATGTAGAGTGATTAATGGTGTGGGGCCTGGTACATGTTGAGGTCAGTGTGTTGAGCATCCTGTATGCCATCGACAAATACACCCGTGTGCATCCGCCGGCTCACTTTTCTCCTCCACAGTCATAATTTATTCATCCCAGAGTACATTCAATCATCTGCTATTTATTTGGTTTGCTTTAAGCATTATTTCTCTTGAGTTGTTAAGCCAGGGCACAGGTGAATAGTGGTAACAAGCAAAAGGGGGTGCTGTTGTTGAACACTGAAGGGAGTTGAGCTCCCCATGAGGAAGAACATTCAGCTCCACATAACAGGCCTAACTGTCTTGTTGAAAACTTAACGCCCCTACCTAATAAGAGTTTTTGGGCCAGACCCAATCATAACTAGCTAAGGCTAGACCCCTGGGGTGAGGAGTGCAAAGTTGGGGAATTTTAAGCATCCTTAATAGTAGCCCTGTAATAAACTGATGCTCTGCATCGTCTGTACAAGACTGGGCTATAAATTTTATATTTGGCTAAGTGGCTCATAAAGAAACACCCACCTGACTTGAGACATGCATTTTTGGCAGTCTGAATGCTAGCTAAATTAGCTATGGTCCTATTTTTAGCTGCTTGCTTTCTCTGCCCACAATACAGTGATTCTATCTGTGCAGCAGTTTTACCACTGCCCTCCACTACTGCTCCATAGAATGCCTTTTGAACTTGGAATTTGCTTCTTTACAGTGTCCAAAATGTTGAAATAAAGCTTTCTTCTTCTTTTTTTATTTTTGACTCTGGCATTGTGATGCATTTTTTTTCATAAGTGACAATAAGTATTCTTGGGTTTATCTGTGATCAGGTAAATAGTAATCCAATATTACAGCAATAAAAATTTTAAAAACCACTTTTTTTTTTTCCTTTGCAAGAAGAGCCAAAGTGTCTCTTATTTGGGGAGGTCTAGTGTTGATTTGAGGAACTTGGGTCAAACTGGTATTTGACCTTTGGCAGGAGGCTGCCCTGGGTCTCATATTCTCAACAAACTGGGCCCAAGACAATAGTGTGCTTTATAGCCCAGGGCCAGATCAGTGTGTTTCTCCAAGGAAGACCTCAAGCTGAAAAGCCAACATGCCTGACAACCACCATCAAGGTAGCAAGGGTCTAAGCACTAGACATTGGAAAACAAATGGGGGAGAGCTACATCTGGAATCCTAATGCGCCGCCAGTGGTTCCCAGCACAAGGAAGAATTACCCGTGTTATTTTATCATCCCTTGCGCTAACTTTGCTGTTTATGTACAGCAATAAATGATTTTTTAAAAACATATTTGGGTCATTATGTCATATACCACCAGCAAGTAAGGTTGTTTTATTGTGCTTGGAATCAAAATACATGGCTGTGCCCAGATGTACGGGAAGTTTAAAATCTCTTGTCCTTCTGTGTTCATTCCTCTTGGACAAATGAGTTAAGTTTTTAAAAGGGAAATTGAGAATTTTTATGACTTCTATTCCCACCTCACTAGTAAAATTTGCACCAGTATTTTTCTACCCAGCAAAGGTGCTTGGCCAATGATAACACTAAATACTAATGCAGAAAGCCAAACAGCTTCCAAGCAACAGGAAATGCCAGAGGTCCTTTTTATTTTTCCTCTTTTTCTACTGCTAGCAAGTTGGATTCTGCTGCTTAGACTATAGTATAATCAAAAATTAACTGCAGATCAAGAATAAAAAGTGAGATACAGAGGCCCAAAACAGTTCATGTTCAGATATGTAGAGCTCACCCTTCCTTGTTAGTTGAAGTAAGTCTTAAAACTCACCTGCTCTGTCGATGTCTACCTATCATATATGCCCATGATTTACAAAGAAGATGAAATATTTTCTGAGCTTGAAAATCGGTTACAACGCTGAAGTCTATTTGAAGCTTCTTTTGACTATATCCTAGAACTCAGACAAATGATTGCATTACTTCCCTTCCCACCCCCAAACTTGGGGAAAATTTGGTGTCGCTCATTCATATGCTAAGTGACCTTCAATTCCATCATTGATAAAGGGAGCCTTTTCACTTGAGCAAAGAGTAAAGTCGAGAGCTTATATATCAAGGGAGAAGGGAGGCTGAGAAAGCAGATGTTCAGATGTGGGTCCTCACTGATGCACCATGCAGAAAATCAGTCCTGTGTGCTCCGTGTCTGAACCAGGGATTGCTGTCTTTCCTGTTTACTTAGCTTGCCCTGGCACTGGTTTAACAGGTGGCCCGGAAAGAAGATTTAGGAGATGTTTTCTCTGCCCATAAATGAATGTCAAATCATTTTACAATGTGTCCTAGGATATACATTATGACAAGTTGGAAGGTTAGAGACAGTGTCAAGCCAAAGCTGAGGAGATGGCAGAGGTGGTTGTGGTGGAGTTATGGAACTGGTTCAGGCTTCTTGTTGATACCTAGTCCATTTTAATTTTCACATATTTTCTCTAAAAGATGAGTTATTTACCCTTTATGCCTTTGCTTCATTTTTATTTATTGTCTGTCTGTCTGTCTATTTTTGGAGGCAATGGGTGCCTCACTTTATAGCCCAGGTTGGTTTAAAATTCAAGAAAATCATCCTGTTTAGCTTGTCTGGTATAGGGTCACAGGCGTGAGCCAACACGCTGGCTTCATTTGGCACCAGTCTGGCACACACTCCTTTTTAGCTTACCTCTTGATGGCACAATCGCTTGATGTTTGGTGAGTTTGTAGCAATCTGATTTTTTTTTTACCAGAGGGTCACTTTTAAGTTCCATGGAACTTTGATCTAAGTTTAACCGCTAATGATTGGTTGTTTTAAAAAAGCAGTTGACTTGGTTGTGAATTTCAACAGGACCCTCTCCACAGGAAAGATGCAAAATCTTCACCATGGTAGGAGTCCTTACTGGACAACATACCTGTCAAAGGCCCTTCTCTCTTTCCTTATTCCTCTGCCCACACCCACCCTGCCTTTTTCTTTTTCATATTAGTCACATTTATCCCTTTATTTGGTCATGTTGCATGAAAACTTTCTCTTTAGCAAAGATTTTGGTGGTTCCTCTTTATCTTGCAGATATTCAGACATTTCCTTCCTGGGAAGCTGTTCACTTATCTGATTCTTGGTACATTTCACACTTCAGGGACATTGAAAATCTCTTTGCTTGTACCTCTACATTCCCTGAGCCCAGAAGTTTTCACAGATCATCAGTGTTAAAGCACATACATCTTCCTTCAAAATACTGCCAGAATCATCCTCCAAACTAACACCGTATGGCTCTGTTCAGCCAAAACACTTCAACAATCACATTTGGACATGGATGGGAAAGATGGCTCAGAAAAGTATTTGTTTTCTGCAGATATTTTTCCATGAATGATGGTCTTTTGTTTTAACCTTTCATTTGAATAATCTTTTCTTCAGATTTAAATTTAAAGTTCCTTGTGAGTTTGAAATTACCTGATTCTTTTTTTTTTTTTTTTTTTTTTTTGGTTTTTTCGAGACAGGGTTTCTCTGTGTAGTCCTGGCTGTCCTGGAACTCACTTTGTAGAACAGGCTGGCCTCGAACTCAGAAATCCGCCTGCCTCTGCCTCCCAAGTTCTGGGATTAAAGGCATGCGCCACCACCGCCTGGCTTGAAATTACCTGATTCTTAATCTGTGTTCATCATACTACATGGAGAATGGTCAGTATGGCTACCTGGTGCAAGCCTAAGGTGGCCCCCTGCCTGCTGTGTTCTGTTAGTTACATTTGTAAGCTAAACATATATAAATGACCATGTATTGTTTTCTATTCTCAGTCAGGTATATTAGTCACAACCTTGTGGTCAGAGTTTCTGAAGTGATCCTGTGTATATTCCATTGGTTTGCCAGTACAAAGATGAAGAAAAACAGAAATGGCAAGAGAATGAATATCTGAAATTTTGTCTTTTCATGTTTTCTCTTCCACTGTATTATGACAGTCCACAATTATTCACCAAAGTTGGGTATGTGCTTTAATAATTTTTACCCCACAAATAGTAATATATGGCATTATTTATACTTTTGTTGAAATTAATTGTCTCAAATAATTCATTCTTTTAAAGAGTTTTCAACTTTGGCAACTTAGGAAATGGTTCAGTTGCTGATGTATTTGCCAGGCTATTTTGAGAGCTCGAGTTCCACCCCCAGAACCCATACATGAAAAGTCGTGGTGCCACACGACTGGAATCCTACTGCGGGGAGGTGGAGACAGGCAGATCTCTGGGTCTCACTTGTCACTCTGGTTAGTCCCAGGTCTCAGTGAGAACTCCCGATTCAAAAAATCAGACAAAAGGCAGTTTGAGGAATATTGGTTGAGTTTGACCTCTTGCCTCCGCACACACTCAGCTGTTCACACATACCCATATACACATGTACATCTACGCTGAGAGGAGTTGTTTATTTTAAACCCTACTTTCTGTTATGGCATCAGTGTCTCTATGTCATGGAAAGAAAGTTTAGGGGAGAGTCATGAAATAAGAATGTTGTGTGTAAGGTGTGAACAGAGCATTCTCCATGGCTTTAAAAAAATATGAATTTAGTTCTAGTATTACAGACCAAAAAGTGAAATAATTTCAGTTGTTTTGTGGGATGATTTTCTTAGTAAGAGGCTAACAGATTATTTTCCTTCATACGAAAATCCTGTGCCCAGATTCACAGACAGCAGGAGTCCAGTGTACAAGACATTACTGCAGTACAGATGTCCCATCATCCTCACACACATCCTTCTTTTCATTTCTTCGAGATCGTCATGCATTATGGTAGGAGCTACAGTTTTAGCTATTTTCTGAGTCCTAAACATTGCCTCTGACACTGGCTCAATAGTTATCGTGAAGAATTTCAGTGAGGAACAAAAATCAAAAGTAGTAAGTAGTGGCGGATGGGATCATTAATCCAGACGATAGGGTAGGGTGCCAGTGTCCAGATAAGGGGGGAAACTCATTCCAACAAATAGCTTCCTTTCCCTTTACCTGAGTCACTGAGTCTTGAAAACTTTTAAAGGCATTCATGGGGGCAGTCACTCGTTTTCTTCGACGTGTAATCTTTAACTGAAGTATAATTGACAAGTAACAACTGGATGTTTTTTAACCACTTACATATGTATTGTTAATATATATTAAACTATTAGTATACTCATATTCTCAGGAATATATTCATCTCCCTCACAAGTCTTCTCATCTCCCTTTGCTACTCATCCCTCTCATCTGATTTATGTATGCCAAAGCAAATTAATTTTCATTTTCTTCAATTTTACACAAGACTTCACAGTATATACTTTTTTTTTTTTTCCAGAGCTGAGGACCGAACCCAGTGCCTTGTGCTTGCTAGGCAAGCGCTCTACCACTGAGCTAAATCCCCAAACCTTATACTTTTAACTTATTCTTCTCTGAGATCCATCTGTATTGTTGCATATTCTGCTATTAGGTTTCTTTTATTCCTAACTAGTCTTCTGTTGGGAGGATGTGTCTCTCTTAGGGGCCTTTACTGGACTTTCCATGTGATAGTTGTTGTACTGGCTGCAGCAGTCACTAAAAGCTGGCCCACAGGAAACTTATCTGGAAACTAATACAAATGCATTTGAAATAAATAGTTTGATGATTATTGTGGTTTGCATGTGGCATATACCTTGCAGGCTGTTGGAGCATTTTTTTTTGCCTGCTGGTGACTCTGTTTTGGAAGCTTGTGGAAGAGGAAGAGGGTCACTGTACAAGGTCCTTCAAGGTCCTTCACTGTTCAAGGTCCTTTTATGGCCTTGAACACTTCTGTCTACTTAGTCCTTCCCAACTGCAGACATAGTGTGGCTAGCTGCCTAGTATCCCTGCTGCCAACCATGCCCATCATATTCTCACTGCAGAATTCCCTCAACTGGTGAGCCAAAAAACAAAAACAAACAAACAAACAAAAAAACAAAAACAAAACCCTCTAACTTCAGATGTTTCTTGTCAAGTATTTGGTCACAACAGCAAGAAAACCGACGAATTAAATGACAAAATTTATTCTCTGATGTAAGGGATTACAGGAAATTGAAACCTTGTCAAAACCATGTCGGTTACAAGGCTTCAGAAGGCTTCTTAGAACTTATGTTTGAGGTGGGTTTGATCCACAAGGAGAAATTACTGGGGGAGGTCAAAGAGCTATTGTTAGTTCAGAGTGAACACCATGGCACTTGGTAGATAATCCACTGTGAAGGACCTTCCACGATGAGTCAGATGCCTAAATTATATCTTCATTTTTAAAATTTATTTATGTAAATATTATTTATTTATGGATGCTTTGCCAATATGTATGCATGTGTGCACTGGGAAGATCAAATTTATACTCATGTTTTTCTAGGGCAAGTAAAGGTTATTCCTGGATGCATTATGGAGAGATTACAGAGGACAACAGTTAAGAGGGACCCTTTCCCTGAGAGAAATCTCTTCAATCTTAGCTTCATGACTTGATTCTGTTAAGACAGAAAAAGAAGAGCATTGCTATAGAAGGAAGAAATGTGAGAGTTATAATGTCAGAAATAAAAACAATAAAGAATTAATCAAAAAGGAAGATTCGATATTTGGTGTTCAATATCTAGATAAATAGGAATTAAATTCAAGATCGAAAGCAGAGTTAGAGAAGATGGTATGTTCATTTAACTTAATTCAAAGTTAAAGTTAAAAAAAAAAAATACGGACCGAGATGGCTAAACATATGAATTGTTATATTACACAGGCATTTGGAGATAAAGATAAACTTTTCCTTATATTCATACATACGCAAGAGGAAGATAATTGATAAGAGACTATGACTTCAAATGAAGCTATTAGAGTTGCTGTCTTTGTGGGAATATTAGCTCAGTTGGTTCATATTTATCTATAATCTTTAATTTATAGATTCTAGAAGTCAGGCTTGAGGAGGGGTGCTTAAACTTCCAGTCAGCGCTTCCAACCTGGAGGGGGTCACAGAACCCATTCATTGTGAATTAAGAATACACACAGCAACTCTGGGTCTATAATTAGAATCTGTGAAATCAATCTTCATGGACTATTAAACCATCATAATAATTGATGTGGGAACGGTCATGATTTAGATTTATTAACACTACTTAGATTTGATCAATAGAAATTAATAGGTAGGAGCATCCATTTTCTCAAAGAAAATATGTAAAGGGGGGGAAATGATTCCCACTTCAAACCTAGTAATACTATTTTGACAGAATTCATAGAGTGTGGTTAAATGCACAGTAAATAAAGAGTCAGCCAGAACAAGAGACACTCGCTTTCCGTTTCCCTATTTTTCACATCATAGAAATTAGCAGGTGACAAACTGAATATATTTTTTGCTTAAGCGATTAGGAGTTTCAGTCTCTTAAGAGTATTCCATACACGAGAAAAGCCATCCTGAGCTATATTACAGCGAAACATTCTACAGATTGTTCTACCTTCAAACTTTGTTAACATGAGACAAACAACTGAAAGGAGGTCCAGAAAATCTAGTGAATCCATCTTTTTTCCCCCCAAATTAAGTTAAGAGGCTAAGATTGAAGTGATTTCTTTTAGAGAAGGGTTCCCTGTAACTGTTGTCCTCTGTAATCTCTCCCACAACGCATCCAGGAGTAACCTTTGCTTGCCATAGAAAAACAGACTGTAAATTTGATCCTCCTAGCTTATTGATATGTTTTTAAAGCTGGCGAGCAAACAGAGTGCAGAACATGGAAATTTTTGCTTCCGCTGCCACATAGCTAGCTGGAAGCTTTTGAGGACATAGAAAACTGTCTATTCCGATTTCCAAAAACAGCAAAATTATTAAGTTATGTGGAGCAGGAAAGTTTTTATATTTGATATCATATCATTGTTTCCAAAACACTCTCCATTTCCTCTTCACTCTCCAAATGAAATAAAAACAATGGACTTAATTTACCAAATGATGTCTAACAATTTGCAAAGAAATTGTTCCTTTTTTTGAAATAGAAAACAATACTATAGTTTTGGATCCAGAGGCATTTACTGACGATCAAAATATTGATTACATATCTCCTAAGAAATTTTAGTTTCAAAATTCTTTTAAAGAAAATGATTAATTATAAAAGGAAAGCATTTTCATCATATAAGATTAATAACATTATTAATATTTTCAATAAACGTTACTTCTTGTGTGTATGAGTGTGTATGCTCCTGCGTCTGTGTGGAGACCATAGGGAAGCACTGAGTGTCTCCTCTCTCTTTCTTCACATTACTCCCTGAGGCAAGGCCTCTCACTGAATCTCTAGCTCTTCTTTTCAGCTAGACTAGCCAGAGAACTCCAAGGACACTCCTGTGTCTGCACCCCCAGCGCTGGGCTTACAAGCACATATGACCATGTAGGTGTTGGGGGTTTGAAATTTTGTACTCATGTCTGCACAGCAGTCACTCTTTCACACAGAGCCATATAACCAGCCCATCTATGTGAACTTAAAAACCTTATAGAAGTGTGTGTTTACATGGTAATTATATAAACCAAGAAATGTGTGAATTTATATAACAATATGCTATGTTATTCATGCTATCATTTTTTTTTTCATATTTCCTACTAACATGCCAGAGCCTACCAACTGTAAGAGCAAGTCAGATCTTTTTCACAATACATTAAACTCCTCATGAGTCATCTCCATTTGTTTAACCATGAAAAGTCCAACTCTGAAGATGTCGGCACTGACAGCATCACTCCATCACCCAAACTCTATTTTTATAATTCACTATTTTAGGAAAAGTTGAGAACTAGCTTCCAGTGGCTTGGACTCTAGGGTAATCCCCTATTATCCACACATTTAGTCACAGACACAACTTAAGTTGTATTGCTTCTGCCTATCAATATGGATGCACCCTCCGACACATGCATCTGCTATCTTCACCTTCCTAAGGTGAAGATTCTGACTCTTACTCCCTCCACTGCCTCTTAGTGCATTTGGTATGCAAATACCTGTTAGCTCTCCACTTCTTCTTTAACATAGCTTGCATTTCAAAGCTGTTTCATCCTGTACCCTACAAGCATCTTAAGGGCATTAGGTGGTGTTTTATATTCCATTATATCTACAGCACTAAAATTAAAATTTAGCACATAGTAGGCATGTGAGCAAATAAAGCTAGTATATCAGTACACAAAGAAACATCAAACAATGATTGAAGGTAATTTTCCCATTTTGTTATGGGATATCCTTTAATTTATAATGTGTTGATATTTCTCTTTTAAAGTGGTCTTATAGCTTTAGTTTCTCAACATATAAAAAGGAAAACTATTATGCATGGTAGAACATGCCTATAATTTTAGCACTTAGGAGGATGAAGCTGAGAGCTGAAAGTTCTGTAGGCTAGCCTGGGCTACACAGTAACTTGTAGACATACTTGGGTTGCATAGACATAGTCTGACTGGAACAAGAAAACAAAACTACATATTTACGTCTATTATTTAATTACAAACATATTTCTTCTGCTGAAAACAAATAGCAGAAATTTTAGTTTTGAGCTCAAAGTATACTTATCTACAAAAAGAAATCTCACTGCTGCCAGAATATTTCTAAAATAACATAAATTTTAAACATGTCATTAAAAAGTTTTCCTTAATATTTGTAGAAACTCTGCCTTTGAGTGACATGATTAATTTTAATTAATTGTTAGTTTTAATTATTTTCAGTTTACACTTGAATTCTGATGTATAGTATTGGGTTTTCCAAGGGAAGGGAAATGTCACGAGTCACTGAAAACTGAGAAAGACTTCAGACTCGAGGGAGAAAAGGGAAAGGCAAACTTTTAGGCTTCGTAATGAAAAATGTGCTTTATGCAGCTCTGTCTTAAGAAGTGATGTCTGTGGTTTTTTGGTTTTTAGATTAGGGAACCCACACCCCAACCCCTAAATGGTAAGACATTTAATCACCAATTCATTTCCTTATGGCGAATGAGGAAAAAGTTCTCATGATTGGCATTTCTCAAATCTTATTCCAGCGGAAAACCCTAGTTGGTCTTTTAGTGTAGAGGTGATCAACACGTCTAAGATATTCTTTTCAGTTTTAAGTTGATGAGACACCAAAAAAAGGAGGAGCATAGTGTTCCATGCTCGCTTTGTACTACACAACACATGGTGTCTAAACTGCCCAGTGTCTCAGAGCATTTGGTTGTATAGCGTCTTTTCTATTAAGTCCCTAAAGACTGATTTCAAGTAAGAGGTCGCATGGTTCTAACATTTACCAGCATTTTTCTGAGTCTGTAAGTATTTTGAGAAGAGCAGGTAAACAGCCTACTGTCTCCTCAGAAAATTGCTAGAGACTATGAAAAATCTACATTTCAATATGGGGATGGGTAAGTGACTATAGTAATAAAAGAAAGACTTGTGGGAATCATTTTGACAGAACTGATAGATCCTGTAGCTTTTCTATAACTATTTTCTATAAAGTCTGTCGTTTTTCATTTGTTAGTGTATGAAGGCATGTATATTTAGATGGAAAACTTAACTACTGGGGAAAACAAAACCTTCACTAAAACCTCAGTGCTAGAGAGTGAGGAGCCTGTTTCACGGAGAACTACAAAGTCATGACAGGAACTCAGCTGCAAGAAAGCCGGGGACAGTCAGAGACTAAAAGTAATGAGCTGAATTCCCCAAGGTCTCAAACAGTTTCCACCCCAGGGTAATAAAAACAAGAAGTCATGTTTGTTTGTTTTGGAATCTCCAATTGGACCTGGAAGGTCAGCCTGTGAACAGCCAAGCCACTGTTCCCCAGTTTCCATCCTGAGCACTGTCACTGTCCAGCACCCGTCTAGGACTGGGTTCTCTATCTGACTCTCTAATCAACTCACACTGAGATTTTTAAAGCTTCACTACTTCTCAACTCCAGAATATCTGAGAAATGACCTTCTCCTCTGGGCCACAGAGCACTTCTGGAGACCAAGCTGTCCAAAGCACTACAGCAATTGGCATCTATTGGCACTTAGAAATATAAGGTATAAGGCTGATGCCTAATTTACTTCTAAGTTTTTGAGACTGAATATCACTGTATCACACAGGCTAGCCAGAGTCTTGGGTTAAAAACCATTCTCCTGCCTCAGCCTTCTGAGAAGCCAGGACTTTAGGTGTGTGCCCCTGCACCCAGCTAGGCTTTTAGTTTCAATAGTTAGGGACAACAAGAATTGTCTTACTATGGGATTATTCTGGCCAAAACCTAGTCTAAGGCTGTAGATAAATTAATTTTTAAGGTCACAGAGGCATTATTAGAGAAGCATACTATGGTCTTCACTGACAAATGAAATGAAAAGTTCACAAACAAGTGCTTGTCCTAAATGGTACAGTGGAGGAGAGGTGGAGCTAGCTTACTCACCCCTGCTGCAATGCTACACTTCCATGTCTGCTCCCACACGCACTGTACCAGATCTAGCCCTGTGGGGAGGGGAAGGCTGGGGCGTATATACTCCAACGTACCTGTCTGATAAGAACAACCCGATTCCAGACTTGGCTTACACAATCATGGACTATAGCTACAGTAAATTTATATTCCTCATCCACAACAATGAAGAACATGGCTAGCCTTTGAGATGCATGTATTTAGGTAGAGAAAAAGCTTAATAGCTTAAAGGTGGCATTTAAAACTGAAATTTTCTATTCCTTGATTTATATGTATTTGGAATAAAGGGGGATTTGAACATGTTGAGTATCACTTTCTAGAGTCATTTTTAATATTTAAACTTCTGGTCAATTCCTAAACTTTCTATATGAATACCAAGTGCCAACAAACTTGTAAAGTCAGGTCTATTTAAGAACATTCTCTGATGAAGGTTTCATGACATCAGACTTTTTCTGAAAACTCAGAGACATCTGTGATTGCTGTCTGCTCCTATTTTGGTTATGCTACCGTCAGACTGTCTAGCAAAGGAGAATCTCAGGTCCCAATGGAAAGAAGAAAACAACTAAAGCACAGTGGGCTGTTGAAAGTGGCTGCAAATGTTGAGCTGCTGCTGCCACATACAGACTCTGTTTCTATTCCACAGGTCTGCCTTAAACAGGGGCAAACAGGACAGTGGTGCTCATGACATTTGACCTTCTGTGGAGCTTGCTATACAACCTCACAGTGCAGATGCCTGGAAGCAACTGCTCAACAGCACTAATCACAGAGAGATCTCTCGGCAGGAACTGTGAAATAACCACACTAGCAGCTCTCTGCCAAGCCTCCCAAAGCTTTTGAAAGTCTCAAATGAGTCAGAGTTGGAGAGACGCTGAAGTTAAGGAAATACACACTGTTTGGGTTGCATTAACCCCAAACCTGTCTGGGACCAGTCCACATGAGTTTTAAAAGAGTGCACTGCATACTGGAGGAACAATATCTCAATGTCAAATCCGGAGCCCTGGAACACATTAATAAAACAGGGTTTCCAGGGTGAGGGTTGCATGTCTGCAATGTGCATTTTGTGCACTAACAGGGGTTCACCAATGCAAACAGCTGGGGAGCTGGAGCCAACGTGAAAATACAGGAGCAATAAGAGGAACGAGACCTGAAGTGTCAATGCAGCAAAGAGCAGAGCACGGTCCATTGCTGGAACTAGGCAAAAGGGCACACGCAGGAGGCTGCAGGTCTCACCAAACCCAGATGCTAATGAAAAAAGACATGAGTGAAGGCTGAGTTGTTCTTTATCAAACAACACAATCCTTCCAGAAACAGAAACTGGGCAACATAGCAAGAACTATTAAATCAGTCCCAGCAGAATTTTGAAATGGAGTACTAAATACGTTACTGTTGATTAAAATCCATAAGGCAGCATTGGGGCTTTACGTTTGGTCTGCTCTTGGAAAACAAAAGCGGGTTATTGATCTCTATATGTGGTGACAGAGTCAGGACTTTTTTGAAGCATGAGGCTTTCAATGCCAGACTCCAAAATGATCTTTGTCAGGTTGGATTGGGTAAAACAATACAAATGAATTAATAACTGTATTTTAAAATATACAAACATATAGTCTATTAATATTTTAGGAAAGAATAAAAATTAAAGTATGAGAGCCATCATAATTACCTAATGATTGAAGTCTTCTTTATAATTTAGACAGAAAAAAATATTCTTAAAAATTACACTCTTCACTGACCCATTAAGGGAATCTTTTTTGTCCGGCAGTGGTGGCACACGCCTTTAATCCCAGCACTTGGGAGGCAGAGGCAGGCAGATTCTTGAGTTCGAGGCCATCCTGGTCTACAGAATGAGTTCCAGGACAGCCAGGGCTACACAGAGAAACCCTGTCTTGAAAAAACAAAAGCAAACAAACACTCCCCCCCCCCCCCAAAAAAAACCCTCTTTCAATATGAATGATATTTGTATGCTTATTAAGGGTTTTTTTTAAATGTCCATTACTTCTATTCCTCCTTCAATGTGATATCTGAAGAAAAAAAAAAAAAGCCGAGAAAAGTTCTGGAAAAATATTGTCTCCCGAGAGTCCAAGAACACAGCAACATATCTAGGTTTTGAAAGATTAACATAAACCACACAAATGCTCCCAGTGGTTGTACCATTCATCACATCCTAACCACCACTTTCTAGTAGTATCTACATGGGAAATCAGTGCTTCATAAACTGGGCCGTGCATTCAATCAACTGCTACCTAAAGCCATCCGTGTGACTGGAGGAAGGAAAAAGCAATGCTAAATTCCTATGTCTTAGCTTTGTAGATTTAAAGACATGTACCTTTGCACCTAAAATAGATCTGTTATTCATCAGGCTGAAACATGTAGGTATCCTCAATGACAGGCCTGTGACAGCTAACAGCTGTGTCTCCATGGTTTGTAGTAAAGTCCAAAGTCATTGTGATGCTAAAGAAATAAGCTCTTGTGGATGCTTCAGTTTCTAATTCCTCGTCTGAGGAAAGTTGAGAGGACATAGTCTTGGTTCTTGAGAGCCTCAAGGGAGCTAATATATGGTGAGCTGTCGAATTCATATGAAGTTAAATCTTGGTGAAAGCTTTGGATCCAGTCCCTTGGAACAGTAACTAGAGTAGCAGGAACCAGCTTTACTGAAGCAGGCTTAATTCCCAGTGAACTGTCCCTCTATGCAAACATGAATACGTGTTTCCCTACCCTGACTTGCTTGTGTGGAATTGTTTCTCTTTCTGCTGGACCAACTTCTCTCTTAGGGTTAAGACCACTTTACCTTTTAGTTTTCACAGAAGATTGGAAGAAACCATGGCTAGGACTTCTAAGGAATATAATGCAGACATCTCAATGTGTAAATACATAGTGACAAAAAAAAAAAAAAAAAAAAAAAAAAAGCCCTGTGACCTAGAAAAAGCACACCGACTTCCATGGAATCTGCATCTTCTAGCTGTCATGGATATAGTAAGTCAAGAGGACAAGCCATGTCATTGTTCAGGTACGTGGCAAGAGAGGTAGGCATTGGGGGCATTGCATGTATACTCCCACACAAAATGGCAATTGGGGTTGAAAACTTATTCTCCCTCTCTGCTTAGTAATCACCTTTGTTTAATTCATCAGCCATACTTGAGTAACATTTGTATTTTAATACTGTGAAATCAGCAAAGCTGTTCATACTGCTGAACCTGACAGTGCCAGAATCCCACGAGGATAGCCGCTTCATAGAAAAGGTCACCTGGTAGGAGTTTGGGACTTTGCCCAGTAAATATTATCAAACCAGTGAGAAGGTAGTGGGAAAACTGTGGATAAGTGCTCACTCTCCTTCTACCTGACTCATCTTCTGCCAGTCTATGACCAGAGAAAGTAAGCTGGAGGTTCGAGGGCAGAAGAGGGTGCAGGGTCAGTGTGCATATTCCCAGCACGGGGCAGGAAACATGGCATCTGATGAAGAGTCCACATTATTCATGCTTGACTCGTAAGTTCAACCGTTGCATAAATGAAACACAAAATTGTTGTTGCCGTGTTCAAAAGATAAGCTATGTGTATAACACATCTGAAACAAAAATGTTTCATTATACAATGGCTTTTGACCTTGTTTTCTCCACCCCACAGCTCCTATCACTTCTCTCTATCTTCCTCTCTCTCTCTCTCTCTCTCTCTCTCTCTCTCTCTCTCTCTCTCTTTCTCTCTCTCAACAAAAACAAGAAACCCACAGAAACAAAAACAAAAACAAGCAAAAGACCAATAATGGGGGAAAAAACAAAACAAACAAAAATACCACTGAGTTCATTTTGCGTTGACCACAACTCCTGGGCATGGGGCCTGTCCTGAGGTGTTGGTAATACACACAGTGAGACTCCACTGCAGAAAACTGATTTCCTTTTTGTCAGCCCATATCAATTGCAAATACCTTCTTGGCTAGGGTGGGTCCACTGCCTCCTCCCAGTTCTAGAACCCTGTCTGGCTAAAACATGTACAGGTCCTATGCCCTGGTCTCTGAGTTCAAATGTGTTTCTGTTAACATGATAAAATCTGAATCCACAGCATTAAAGTACAGTTCTGATAGAGCATTTAAAAGCATTTAAATGAAGAACTAAAAAAGTGTGGTACAGAAAAAAAAGCTTTCATTGCATTACCACACCATGATGTTGCGATAACTTTATAAAACATTAAAAAGTTGGCAATACCAACTTTAGGCCGGTGGTTACAACCAAACTATGTGTGAGTTGGTCTGAAGATCATCTTCAAACAGCAAACTCCTGGATCTACCCACCTCCACCCTGTTAGCTTTGGTTCTTGCAGGGAGGGGCACAAAAACTTATGACACAAAATGTTAAAGAAAACATTTTAGAATATCCATTCAAAGTGTCTATATCTTAGATTGCTTTAAAAAGTATTTATTAGTGCATGTTTAATTTGTGAAACATCTTTTATTCAAATTTCTAAGACCAACCAGGAAACTCTAAAAGTAACCATTTAACGTGTATATAACTTATCTTTTTATAATCTAAAAACAAACTTTGATGGATTAATTAAAGAATAATTACATCAAATAAGGTCAATCTATGTGACTATTTCATATTAAGATAGTTTTCAAAAATATTCTTAGCATCCAGGCAAAAGTAAATGACTTTTTAGAAGAAATAAAATAAAATTGCTGGGTTTACCAGTAGCTGTTGTAGAACACAACCCTCTGAGAAAAACGATTTGCCACCTACATCAAAGCAGCTGTGCTTATGCTGAAGAGGCACTGGGCTCAGGCCTATAGAATGCTGATATTCCCAGAGAGAGAAAGGGGAGGTCACTAACTACTACTACACACAGAGAGAAACAAACACATGGAAATGCACACACGTGCACACACACTTGAAAGATCTCACACATTAGGCATAGATTTGAGAATAAGAATATCGGTAGAGGTATCTATCAAGAATCAATATATTAAGATCCATGAATTATTAAGGTAAATGTGAATTCTAGATTTCCAAAAAATTCTTTGCTACTGAGACATAAAGCCTATTACTGTTTCCCCAAGATATGGGCTACTTTGTTATCATCTGAGTAAGAACTGCAGAGATAGTAGCATTCTCTGTGAGTAGTTCTAGAGCTCTGACTAGGATATTGCAAATACGAGGAGCATGTTCTACCACTGAGCTAATGTCAAATTCTGATGCCCAATATTCCAAGTGTTTTTAAATTCATTTTTCTTGGAATGTTTTCTCTGGGAAATCTGAGCCACCGGCTCTTCCTAGGTAGTTCTCGTTGACAATTGCAGCTGAGGACTTCTCAAATTCATGCACAGCAGAATACTAACAAGTGACCACAACTGAAACTGCATGGAGCAAAAGAGTTCCCCAAACTGAGCCCTTAATCTACAAAACCATATTATGTATTAGAATGTTTCCTTGTTACAAGCTATTGAATTTAAAATTATTGTACATCAATAGAGAACTGGAAGAAAGTGTTGTGCCTGATAACAATCTTCGGTGGTAGTATAAGTCACTGGGTTTAATGTATGTGGTAGGCAGGAGCTGGAAGGGCTTCATGCAGAATAAAACAGCCGAATGGCTCTGGTTCCAGCTTGGACTCTCACGGCACGTGAGGAAGCTTCTGCCACATGTTCCTTCTATTGCTCCTCTGCAATGCCTTCCCTTCCAAAATAGATTACACCCTCCAAAACCATGAATCAAAATGCATCCTTCATAAGTTGTTTCAAAGAAAAGTAACCAGCACAGATGTGGATCCTGCAAACAAGATTATGGCAAAAATGTGACTCTTAGGCCTTTGGAAGTGGTTTGCAGGAAGAATGTAGGACAGTTTGGAGCTGTGGTCAGAGAAACCCTAGAGTGCTGTAACCAGAGCTTAATGGGCCATTCTGCTGTCCCAGTACTAAGTTCGAGGCTTCTCTTTAATAGTACCAGTTCCTGTAACAACCATAGATGCTCTGTCTTCACTTGCCTTTTCTGTAACTTTAAATGAGTTCACACTCATTCCTACAATGCACGTTCTTCACATCTTTCTGTTCTGCTTTTTCTGTCAATTCTCATTGTAAAGACTGATAAAAGCAATGAGAAATATTCATTGAATATCCTGAATGTTATGCTGTCTTAAAATTTCCTCTACTAATCAATTAGGCCATTACTTTTTAAAAAGCTACACTTGGGTTTTCAGAATATTGATAAAGCATAGCATGATTCCTTCCCAGAATATTAACACGAATGGTCTCTAACGTAATCCTCAAGAGCTCTTGGTCCCACCTGACGCTTTGTGAACAGTCTTTACTGTCTCTGTTTCTAGGGTACTCTGGTCTTCCAAGCTCCCACCGGTACCACCCAGAGCATGAGCAGAAGGAGTTGGTATGACTATTTATTTTACTAATTTCTTCCTAAAGGTAAGTCAGCCCTTGGTTACCGAATCCCACAGACCAGGCCCCACTTGGTTGAGGCCCCGCTGACTGCCATCACGCTGGAAAACAAGCATTCAAACGCAGGAACCTGGAGAGGACATACAGATCCAAAACCTCGCTCTTCCTTTCTTGAAATGGTGGAATATTTATTATTCTTTTATCTTGAAGTGTGGTGAGATTTCTAGACTCAACAGCTTGCTTGTCCAAAAAAAAGGCAGGTGAAGAACCTCTTCAGATTTGGAAGACTAATGGTATCTATTCTTAAAGCGTCCATTCAGGTAGTTCTACGTTGCCAGGCATGGAAGTCCAACTACCCTGAGAGCTCTATGCTCCAAAACATGCTGCAGGCTTTCTAGGAGACAGCGTAACTGAGCCCAGTCTCTTAATTCTACCCAGCCCCCAGGCTCCCACCCTCTCCAACAAAGAAGCTAGACATGTAAATCCACAATGCAAATTGGGAACGAAAATTCCCATGTCAGTTTGTTCTTTAAAAGATTATGTAAAGGCCCAAGGGAAGAGATTGAAGTTTTATAAGCATTATAAATTTGGTAATATATTGAATTCTATTTGTCCCTAAGAAGATATAAACACACACATTTCCATCTTTAATACATCTTCATGTCTGTGATTCAATCCACCCTTACACACTAGGTTTATACATGATGGGTCCAACAGTTTTCTTCCTTGCATTCTGGCCACCCTGCTGTGCGCTGACCTCGAGCTATACACAGACTTGGAGTCTGCAGCCAAGTCAACACTGAAGGATAATTTATTTTCACACACGAGGGGCAAGCACTCATCCATATCCATCACACCTTTCCAAACCATCAGGCTTTTTTTTCTCCCATACAAACTTCCGAAAATCTTCATCTGGACATGGTACTGACTGAAGCCTCCATCCAGAGAGACTAGAAAGCCTTTATAATCTTTTCATTCCCTTCCCTGGGAACAGTAGGTGAATTGGCACACACTGGGAATTAGAGTTTGTGCCTTATACTCCCTCATAAAAGAAAGTTAAAGACCATTTTATGTTAGATTTAACAAGCTTTGATTATTTTTTATTTTCAATTTAATGCAAAGGCCTCTCCCTTTGCCTTTCTGCCGTTACATCTGGAAGAATGTAGCTCCGTTTTCTTCCTTGGGTTTAGTATTCTGAATGCGTGTACATGGCTAGAACAACCTCTCTGTAGTCACAGGCTCACTATGTCTAGCCGTTATAGGACTGAGATCCCTCACCTCCTTTCATTTCATTCTTTAAAAATCAATCTTGTTTGACTTTTATCTGTAATACAATGGCAGCTGGAATTTAAAAAACTTTGCATATGGGTTTTGAATATCTTGTTGATTATATAATATTTTCCTCCTCTGACAAATTAGTTATGTCATAAATTTAAACTGGAATACTTAGTCATACAACCAAAAATAAAGACTATTATTATAATCATTATAATTGAGGGATTTTCACTGCTTCCTTTTTTTTCCCCTAACTTTCTTTTCAAATACTCAACGAAATAGCAACTGGATCAAAAAATTTTATAAAACTCTCCCAGGCATTCAGCAATCCTTTAAAAGTAAAAGTATATAGCCTTGACTACTTCTGCTTAATTCTCACGTATAAATGAAAGTGGACCAACCTCAGCTCCCACTCTCTCCATCCATTTCTGTCTCCTAGTGCTGGCTTCTTACACAGGTGCTTGAGATCCAATCTTAGATTGCCATGCTCTCACAAACATCTCATCAACAAAGCCATCTCCTCAGTCCTCAGTGTGGCCACTTTTACAGTAACTCATGGTTTGCATTCAAGTATGGTTTGGTTTTTTTTTTTTTTTTTTTTTTTTTTTTTTTTGGTTTTTCGAGACAGGGTTTCTCTGTGTAGCCCTGGCTGTCCTGGAACTCACTCAGTAGACCAGGCTGGTCTCGAACTCAGAAATCCACCTGTCTCTGCCTCCCAAGTGCTGGGATTAAAGGCGTGCGCCACCACCGCCCGGCTTAAGTAAGTTTTTATTTTGGCAAAATATCTTATTCCTTGATTTCTAGCTCTATCTTGTGAGTACATGCCTCTTTTGGAATTCTGGGTACATCTTCCCATTCAGGAAAAGCTAGGTATTAATAAATTAAAATCTAGAAAACCAATAATACTCAGCCTAGTTACATAGATGAACCTTTAGCTCAAACCTCACAGTGCCCAGAATGGTTTGTAATTTTAGTATTGGTAAATGAATGGCTTTCTACCCACACAGAAATGATCACATCCACACAACTGTCAAATCAGGATATGTTCATGAGGTCCAATAGCTAACAGTTTCCCAGACTGAAGGATAGTAAGTCTCACTCTGTTCAGTCAGAATTCTCAAAAATCCATTGTTAAAAAGTGAATGGAGCACATTAATGGTGAATTGTTCTCTATACTTACTAACATGCACATACTCATACATTTCTATTAAAATCAACTCACAGAGTAGTTACTACTGATGAAATGTTGTCCATGCACCTAATGCACCCTCAGCACATCTATTACTAATAGAGTATCTGAACTCTCTTGGTAGACATTCATCTGTTAGAGACACAGTTCATTTGCAACTGTGCATGAAACTATTAAGCAAGACTCCTGCAGCAGAATTCTTTAACACCACTCCCAGTGTCGTGAAACAATAAGAGCATGCCCATTTGTCTTTCTGAATCCTGACCTGACAGATTTGGTAATTTACTGTTTCATAAATTTTAGTTTTCCTCCATGGATTTGGATGGCCTTGGATGCAGGTGGAGGGATTGCAGCAGATGATAAGGAAGGCCTCCTCTGGCTTTCGGGTGCATGAATTGTGTTCCTCTTATCTCATCAGAAAATGCTAATTATGTGCTTTGTTACAATATCCAAAACCATACATTGATTTTTACCCCCTTTGTATGTTAGGATTGAAAATTATATAAGTGTACAAAACCTGCATGGTGAAACTCTGCTGGAGTTACCTGGTTTGAATGCTAGTCTTTTTTCTATTCTGAGGAACTGTATAAACTTGAATCAGCTGGACATTCCTTTAATCCCAGCACTAGAGAGACAGGGGCAGGCAGATTTCAGTGAAATCAAAGCTAGCCTGGATTATATATAGTGATTAAGAATACATAGTAAGTTCTTATCTTACAAACAAAACAGAAGCAACTTGCATCAGTCATTGGTTTCATCTACAAAGTCTTGGGCAAGTTAACATGAATTTAACTCAGGTTGGGTGGCTTCATTTCTCTGCCACAAGTTTTATCCCTTAAGAAAAACTGTCCCTACACAGAGCCATCAATAACCTCTCCAAGTGCGGGTACTTTCACTTCTGGCTATTATTTTTAACTTGGATGTATCTACATTAAATACATCTCACAATTATTTGAGCATATATTCATGTATTAAACTGTGGGCTTCTTCAGAATGAAGTTCATGATTTATGTTTGTATCTAAAAGCCTGACACATTGAAGATACTTATGCCATGGTTAAAGCCAACATTTATAGAACATAAATGGGGCTGAGGAGATGGCTCAGCAGTTAAGAGCACTGGCAGCTCTTCCTGAGGATCCAGTTCCCAGCATCCTCATGGCAACTTACAGTCATCTGACAACAGTTCCCAGGGAGTCAACACCCTCTTCTGACATCCATAGTAGCAGGCAATATGTGGGGCACAGACACAAATGCATGTAAACCGTCACACACATAAAATAAAATAGTACGATATTTTCACCCATATACAACCTTATGAATACACACATATTTTAATTATATTACATGTGAAGAAACTGTCATGGGTGTAGTAACTTATTGAATGTAATATTCACCTATGCAGTGGCAGAGCCAGAATATGAATCCAAACCTAGACGCTGCATTGTTGACTAGTATGTTTACTATATTATCAGTTTGCTTTCCCCTTTATTTTATTGGTTTATAAGTTTTTATTTTATGTCTATTAGTATTAGATATGGTATGATAACATTCTTCTGTTACTACACGAATCACCCATTCCCTTTTCTGAGGGCAGTGGTTCCAAACTGGGCCTTTAGATCATGCTGTCAATTATATGAACAGAATTGGGTTCTTAAAATTTAGCTTTAATTTGATCTGGAAGTGGTTAGATGAGACAAACAACATGAAAAACATATAAAGAGTGCATTTTGCATATTTACCACCAGGAAAAAATATTCAAGGCATATTTTTAGGCAACATTTTTTTGTTGTTGCTTTGTTTTGGTTTTTTATGCCAGATCTGCATAGATACAACAAACAGGAAAGCATCTGCTGTTTGTGATGGCATCTTTCAAAGTTTGCCACCAGATGGCATAGTCACTAGGTAGCTCAGGATGACCAGGTGAAAACACTAGAGGAGTGGGGCACAGTAGAAACTAGAGGTTTCAAGAAAGGGTTCAAGACTCAGAGGCTTGAGTAAGCGAGCAGCAAGCCCCACTCCGGAAGCTCTGAACAGCAGTCTCAAATTCCAGTGCTGCTAATGAGATCCAGCAGTGGGCAAACAAGATTAGAAGGCAGTGGGCCAGAGAAATCATTTGGCTAAAGGAGACATTTTACTTCTCTCTGAATACGTGTGTTCTCCCCAAAGTCATACGTTAAAATAACTAACCTCAAAAGGGCAGCAGTGAGGCCTGATCTAGGTCACAAGACAACAGTCCTCACGATTAGGACACCTCAAAGATCAGTCTAGTTTTCTCTCTGGAAGATAGCCTTCCCCAAACACTGGCACACAGACCTCAGTTTTTTGTTCTCTAAAACTGTAAGATCTGCATTTCTCTTAAATGCATATGGCATTTTTGTTACAGCATCTTGAACTGACAAAGATATTTCTCAAGAATAATTATAATAATGAGGCACAGCGGGGTAGAGAAACTATGCTGAACAGAAATGGGAATTAAAATACCTATGTAGCCAATAGTTGCCAAATCTTCCAATGTTTCATTGAAAAGTCAAAATTTGATCTAATGTGATTTTTCCTATTTTCAAAAATGCTGCAATTTACTTCTTTAATATAAAACCATGAAAATAAAGCCTAAATATGCAAAATGAAACATAGCTCAAGGTCAGATTTGGCTCATAGGCAACCTTGCAATAGAGACTCCAAGCTTGCTATTGAAAATGAGAACAACATCTACCTACAAGGCAAAAACTAGAGACAGAATTTTCCTTCCATGGCCTAACCACTGCTCTCATTCACTCTCAGTCTGTGGTTGCTCGCACACAACCTATACAAGATCAGCCAGTCAGCACTCCAGCATAGAATGGGAGAGGCTCACAAGTTGCTACCCCTAGCTGAGGAGGTGTTAATAGTTGGTGGCTGCTGATGAAAGGGAGAGTGAGCGAAAGCCAGTTTTCTTTGAGAGTCTGTCCCCTTTAAGTCCTGCCTTGTTCCAGTGGATGGCTGCACGTCATACATGTGCATATATAAACAGCACAGTTTTAACTCAGTGAGTTATTAGATAAATTAGGACATGAGGTTGGAAAGGAAATGGGGTGGGTCCAGGAAGAGAAAAGAAGTAGGGGTAAATCAAAATACATTGTACACATTTATGATAGTCTCAAAGAATTAATAAAATGTTGTGTTAAAAATGGAAAGCAAGTACATGGAGAAGCTTGGTTAGTTAGTTGTAGTCAGAAACAAAAACAGAGAGTAGAATTTAGGAAGCTACTCGAGGTAAGGAGAAGGAAGTATACCTTAGAGGGAGAAACAAAAGAGAGCCCCAATGCCAGAAATTTCAATGTGTTATGATCATGAAACAATGAACTCAAACTGCATAGTGGTGCCTGAGCCAGGAGATTTTTGTTTCTAGTACAGTTGCCCTTGCTACTTTTTAAACTGAAGCTGGTTATAGGATTTAGCTATCCCCCACCCCCAACTACTGTTCCCACAAGGAAGTCAGTGGAGGCAGTGAGAAAAGAAGCACTTTCCCTTGTAGGTGTGTGCTGTGATCCATGGTAGGGCAGGGGCGGTCTAGCTGAGATGCCAGGGAGATTCTCTGGTAAGGGTCCCTGAACTTTCCATTCTAAATAGGAGGCAGAGTTTGGAGACTAGGAGGTTAAGCCCTCCTATATTTCAGAGTCTCCCTTGTCTGCCAAAGCTCAAGCATTCCACGAATAAAGCACACTTTGCTATGATACCCACTGGTCCCAAGGAACAACATTCAGGCTGATTCCTCAAATGTCAGTTTGCACAGTCTGGCCTCTTTCTCGTGGACCACCCAGTCCTCTTATAATGACTCTACATTGTCTCATTTGTTTTCTTCATGGCAGCAGAGGCCCCAATTTCCTTAGTTAAATTTCATTCTCTCCCTCATGCATCTGTTGATTTATTTGTAATTCCCCAGTTCTGTATTAGTCAGTCCAGGATGATGTCTTTGCTCCTCTGTAATCAACTGAGAAAATAAGGTAGAATTGATAAACTCTTGACTTTTCAACCCTTTTTAGAAAAAAAAGAAAGAAAGAGACAAAGAAAATGATAGGAAAAGGGAATGAAGTTCAAAGGGATCAGAAAGGAAAGGGGGAAAAAAATGATATGCCCCATGTAGGTAGTTCATTTATGTCCTTATCCTGAGTGTTGTGTAAGAAACGGATGAGAAAACAAGCTTAATGAATTTACCCTATCATTTGGTACAGCTCGTGTTATTGCATTATTGTAATGAAAAACACATCAGAATATGTCTAGACACATGACATACTCCTGGTAGAGAGTTCCCTGCACTTCAAAAAAAAAAAAAAAAATTGTGGTTCAATTTCCTTCTGGGAAATGGTCCAATGGCAACATTTTAGGTTCTTGAAAGGCTCTTAGGAATGGCTGCCTAAGGGGAGGCCACCTCCAAAAGTAGACTTAACGCACCAGGGAACTGTAAGGGCTGGCAAAAATTTCCATGGGAAAATGGTCAGAGAAACACGTCCCCCCTGTAGACATCCCACATATCCTAATCCACTGCTAGATTCTGCTTTGTACAGAGTAGCTGTAGCTGTCTAAATAAAACACTTAAAGGAACCTGTAAACAGAACAGAAGTAATAAAATACTTTGTTTTGGTGAGTCTTTGATTTTTTTTTTAACTCCATATGGATTAAACAAATCCAATTGGTATAACTTTCACCAATGTGTTGATTTAAACCAAATCTATAGCCATTGGAAGTCAGGAAAGGAAAGCAATACCACATCCCACAGTACTTTACCTATTACAGGGTAAACGATGCTATGTCTGTGTTCTCAGAGAAGAATCAAAAGACTGGTAAGTCGTGCTAACCCATGACCCATGCTAGGGTTGTCATTCTGGTTCTGCCACTCACAGATGTCAACTCTTAAGTAACCAAAGCTGCAACATGCAGCCATTTGCAAAGCAAAGACTGAAAAAAAAAAAAAAAAAAAAAAAAGCAAAGCAAAATGACCTTCTGTTCAACCCAGCTCCTAGAATATCCTGAGATTTTATCAGTGGAGAGGCAGGAAGAACTGAAGATTTGAGAGTTATTTGGATGTTTGCTATGTGTAAGCAACAGGTCAACAATAATTTTTGCATGTATAGCCAGTACCACAACTAGATCATCAGGCGGCCAAGGAGAACTGAAGACGAACACTAAAGATATTTAAGAAACCAGCAATCAAGATTTGAAAGAGGAATGACCATTATGAAATGTTGAAGTTCCATATGAACTGTAGAAGTCTAGTCAATGGACTAGAATAATAGCTTCGTCAGCAGAGAGAGAATGACAGTTTTCTCTCATCCTTAAGTAAACACAGAGAAAGACATAATGGAGCAAGAAAGCGTTATAGTCAAGGTGCCAACTAAGGATCGCACTGTGAAGAGAGAGCAAGAACAGACAATTGTTACGGGATTCTGGAGCTTTCAGCATAACCGAAACCTGTGGGGAAGGGGCAGCCAGCTAAATCCAGTTAGGGGGAATCAAGCTCTAAACGGACAAGAGTGGAACTGGTAGGAACAAAAATCTCTTTGCAGAGAACTTAGACCTTGATGCAAGAGCTAATATGAAAGAAACTGGCCAAAAACACACACCACCACTAAGGAATCATCAGATGTTAGGACCTGAATGAAAATCGAAACAGGATCACATCTGAAATGTAAATAAAATATCCAATAAAAAATATAAAAAATAAAAAAAATTAAAAATTTGAAAAAAAAAAAGAAAAGAAAGAAAACCAAAGACTTTATCTGAAACTACAGCAGTTGGTGGTGTTGAGCATCGCTGTGAAAGTTATCTTGAAATGGCAACTTGACTGGATTCAGGAACCTCTAGAGAAGTAGCAAGGCCTTGCAGCTGCGTGTGTCTGTGAGGGTGTTTAGAGGGATCCGATGAGTCTGCTCTGAAGGTCGGCCTTCCATGTAGGCAGACACCATATTATTGGATAAAGATGTGGACAGAATAAAAAAAAAATCTAGAAAAGATTTCAACACTACCCCCTTCTTTCTTTCCTATAATCTGAACATCTCTTGCTTAGACATTAAAACCTCAGGCTCTCTGGAACTATGGTTCTAGGACACACACCAGGGGTGGCTTCCATTTGGAGGTTTTAGACCTTGATTTACACCATCAGTTCTCCCGTATCTGAGGCTTTCAGACGCAGAATGAGCCATGCTGCTGGATATCTCAGGGTCCCCAGCTGCAGAAAACCAGTTGTAGGGCTTCTCAGGACCCATAAACATGAGATGAATTTTTTTTTTAATTTTATATGTGTACTTTTCCTGCATGCATGTGGTTCACAGACATGCATGCAGGGCACACAGAGGCCAGAAAAAGGAATTGGATCTCCTGTAACTAGAGTTATAGGAATTTGTGAGCCACCCACCATGGAGATGCTAGGAACAAAACCCAGATTCTCTACAAACCCTTAAACATTGAGCCATCTCTCCTGTTCCCAATTCATCTAATAAATCTCTTCTCCTATATTTATAAACATGTCTATAATGGACCAATTTCCTATTGGTTCTGACACTCTGGAAATTCCAAATAAGATAATTACCACCTACCTGTTCTAATTCTGGAATTTGTTCAATGCTGCCATTTCTTTAAATTCTTTAGAGCCAATGAGTTGTGAAATTCATAATATAGCAAACTTATTTTTGTTTGGTTAAACAAACAAACAAACACAAACAGATTGTATTTCTTCAGGATTATAATAATTTGGGTACAATTGCCTAGACCATGACTAACACTTTTAGGATTACCATCATTATAACCAAAAGCAAGTTTGCAATGAAAGGGTATGTTTGGCTTACATTTCTATATAGTATTTCAGAAAGTCAGGGCAGGAACTCAAGCAGAACTAAACATTGGAGGCAAGAGCTGATACAGAGGGCATAAAAGAGTACTGCTTACTGACATGCTCACCATAGCTTGCAAAACCTGTTTTCTTATAGAACCCAAGACCACTAGCCCAGGAGTGGTACTACCCACAGTAGGCTTGACACTCCATCAACAATCACTAATTAAGAAAATGGCATACAGGTTTGCCTACATCCAGATCTTATGAAGGCATTTTCTCAGTTAAGTTCCCTCCTCTCTGATGACTTTGAGTCTATTTAACATAAAACTAGCCAGCACACCAATATCCCACTAAGCAAATTAACCACATATGTTTCCTAGTCTTTATATTTTACTAATCACTCTTTCTCTTAGCCTATCACAATTCCATGCTTATAAATGGATCTCTTTCTAAAAATAATTATTATATATTTATAATGATGGACATCAAACTAAACAAGGAGACATAAATGTAAAACATACCAATTCCCCAAAGAGCACAGTCCAACAGAAAGTGAGACCTGATTTTACTTTTTACTTATTTCATATACATATATTCTATTATATATCACTCACTGTTCTAGGTCCTATATATACAGAAGATATAAAACACTGTGCCTGTTCTCAAGGAATTTGTCACCCCACCTTATCTGAAAACACAGGAGAGCAAAATCAGCCATAAACTGTATACACAGATGAACCAGCTATCATCAGAGAATTCTGATTTATAATATGTTGGAGGAGGGATTTGTTCAAAGAAATGTTAATGGAAGAGGTGATGTCTGAACTTGGACTTCAGAGCTAGATAAAGGTTTGAGAAGCAGGGGAAAAAATCAAGAACACTGAGTGTAGTAAATATTCCACTATGGGAAAATGTGGTAGCCTAGGTCAGTGAGAAGACTTCCCACTTGAAATAACATTGAATGAAATATAAAAAAAAAAAAAAAAAAAAATCTTAAGCCTATTGGAAAGCTGACAAGGGTACAGAATAAACAAGCTCAAGTAACTGAAGCAGAATTCAGAGAAGCAAACTTAGATACTATTGCCCAGGAACATATGTCAGGGAAGAAACTTAGGGAAAAAAGCAGAAACTTCCAGACAACCAAATAACCCTATTTAAAAAAATGGGGTACAGAGCTAAACAATGAATTCTCAACTGAAGAAACTCGACTGGCCGAAAAGCACCTAAAGAAATGTTCAATATCCTTAGTCATCAGGGAAATGCAAATCAAAACAACTCTGAGATTCCACCTCACACCAGTCTGAATGGCCAAGATCAAAAATGCAGGTGATAGCAGATGCTGGTAAGAATATGGAGAAAGAGGAACACTCCTCCATTGTTGGTGGGAATGCAAGCTGGTACAACCACTCTGGAAATCAGTCAGGTGGTTCCTCAGAAAATTGAACATAGCATTACCTGAGGACCCAGCTATACCACTCCTGGGCATATACCCAGAAGATGCTCCAACATATAACAAGGACACATGCTCCACTATGTTCATAGCAGCCTTATTTATAATAGCCAGAAGCTAGAAAGAACCCAGATGCCCTTCAACAGAGGAATGGATAAAAAAAAAATGTGGTATATTTACACAATGGAATATTACTCAGCTATTAAAAACAATGAATTTGAGAAATTCTTATGCAAATGGATGGAACTAGAAAATATCATCCTGAGTGAGGTAATCCAATCACAAAAGAACACACATGGTATACACTCACTGATAATTGGATATTAGCCCAAAAGCTCACAATATCCAAGATACAACTCACAGACAACATGAAGCTCATGAAGAAGGAAGACCAAAGTGTGGGTGCTTTGGTCCTTCTTAGAAGGAGTAACAAAATACTCAAAGGAGCAAATATGATGACAAACCATGGGACAGGAACTGAAGGAGGGGCCAACCAGAGACTGCTCCACCTGGGTATCCATCCCATGTGCAGTCACCAAAGGTAGACATAGATGTGGATGCCAAGAAGTGTATGCTGACAGGAACCTGATATAGCTGTCTCCTTAAAGGTCTGCAAGAGCCTGACATATACAGAAGAGAATACTCACAGCTAAGCATTGAGCTGATCATGGGGTTCCTAATAGAGGAGTGAGAGAGAAGACTGAAGGAGCTGAAAGAATTTGTGGCCCCATGAGGAGAGCAACAATATGAACCAACCAGAGCTCCCAGGGTGTAAACCACCAGCCTGGGAGCACATAGAGAGGGACCCATGGCCCCAGCTGTATATGTAGGGGAGGATGACAGTTTCAGGTATAGATGGGTGAGGAAGTCCTTAGTCCAGTGAAGGCTGGACACAGATGCCCCAGTGTGGGGAAAATCATGGGTCAGGAGGTGGGAGTGGGAGGGTGGGTGGAGGCATATCCTCATAGAATCAGGAGAGGGGGGATGGAAATAGAGGGTTCCTGGGTGGGGGAGAAATGGGATTACATCTGAAATGTAAATAAAATATCCAATAAAAAATTTAAAAAAAAGAGAAAAGACAGAAAAAAGGAAAATAAAACAAACAAACAAAAAAGCAATATATGCCATTCTTGAAACTTGACCAAAATGGAAATACTGACTTCATGGCATGGATAATTTTGTTAGCAGTATCTGCAGCATCAAAGCTCAGCAGAGGCGCATTCTTGTAATTTATAATCTCATAATTAGAATTATGCCAAATACCCTGCAAGTGTCTTTAAACCTTTTCCTAATTATAATGACTATCATTGTACGTTTTAGAAGTAACACAACTCCAGTGGTATTTGGTATGACACTTGAGATGGGTCCTTACTCTTTTAAACTCTGAACCTCCTTCCAAAAATTTGAATAGGGTAAAGAACAAATGCCTATCTAAATCCTCTAGAATACTCAACACATTAGTAACATTTTTTTTTTTTTTTTTTTGCGAAATGACTAACAAAATTAGCTGTCTTAACTTCTGTGTCAAAGCAATTGCAGAAGCAGTGGTGCTAGCAATTAATGTAATTAAAGTTGTTATACCAGCAATAATCAAGCCCACTCCCCTCTTACTTCTGCTTAAAGCCTGACTTCTTCCAGTACTTGCAAACTTTTTTCAGAATACCAAGGTTCTGTGATACTCAGGGCAATAAAACAAAAGCTGGCTGATAAAGCCCCATAACAGACATGCCAAACACTTGTTTGAAATCCAGATCTGTCTCAACTTTATCTCTTGCTAACATAACATCAGAGAGAACTGCAGCTAACTTCCAAGTATGTCTCTGACAATGTCCAGAACCAGTCTTCGAAATGAATGCTAGCGCTGTTTGTCCCGGGAATACTTTTAATCCTGCTCATTGTGTTAAAGCTTGTCTTTAACAACATCAACCTGTCAGCAGCCAAAGTACATGACTTGAAATTGAAAATGGACCCCAGATAGAGTTATTAATTTAACAGGCTGGCAAGCCAAAGATGGGTAAGATTCTACACAGAGCTTTACCAACCTAAGACAGAAATGAATTGCTTTTGATAATGCATATTCCACAATGGGTAAGGAAGGCATTCCTGTCATTATGACCTAAGACAGGCTCAGTCTTGTTTATGCATAAAAAATGGGGAGATGTGGAGAGTTTTGGGGGCTGCATGGCAGGAATCTGACATTGCCCAGGACATGGACGAAGAAATGGGCTTCAGGTAGAAATCTGATATTAGGCTAGAATAAAGAAGAAATTTCAGGCAGGAACCTAAATTTTAGGCTAGAACAACGAAGTAGGCTTCAGGCTTGAAAATGACTTTGGGCTATGACAGGAAAGTAGGCTCAGACATTTTGGTCTTTCCGATAACCCCTTAGAAACAGTGATCATGGGAGTAATCACAAGTCATTGTTTATTGCCTTACTTGTTCTTTGACTATTTGTGTTTATTGTCTTGCTTGTTCCTTGACTATTTGCATCTACTGTATTGCCAGTTCCTCAACCTAAAACTGACCTTAACACTTGCATGTAATTAGAATGATATACATGCAGATTGGGAAAAAATTAAAATTAAAAAAAGAAAAAGAAAAGCAGACAGTTTACAGCAGGGGAAACAGAAATTGAAGCTCAGGTCCAAGAAGGTGGGAGAGGAAAGAGAAGAGCTTCCCAACAGCAAATTCCTTCTTCAAAAGATCACACAGCAAGTTCACACCATCACATTTCCTGTCCTATGGTGAGTCTAAGAAGGGTTGGCTGTCATGGAAGAAGAATAGATAAAAGTGCCCAGAAGCCATGACTAGATAGTGGCCCTTGGGCTTCAGAAAAAATTTATGTCACTGAGAACAGATAATATATATATATATAAAAAAAAACAGATAATATATAACAACAACAACACACAGAAACTGGTCTACACAACCTCAAACACTGTGTCATTGACAAATATTCTTAAATTACACTCACTTCAAGATGTTAAGGGAGCAGGGAGTGAGATCTAAAAGGAAAGAAAACTATCAAAATGTGATCCTGCTGATTTGAAAAGAACTGAATGCATGCTTTAGAGTTAAAAAATAAAACAAAGGTAAAGGTGGTTTTTTACAATAATTGAGGTATCATGTGTAATAGACAAGCACCTTTACTGAATAATAAATCAAACTAAGTGGAAGATTCTAAGAAGGATATTCCTGAGATCATAAAATGTTACAACCAAGAAGGGGGAGAATAGTGACATATTGGAGAAATAATATAACCTAGATATTTGATCAAAATTCCTATCACCAGTTTTAGATATAATAGGCTACAAAAGATTAGATACCACCAATGAATCTTCATATGAAGAATAAATCTAATATAAAAATCAAGGCTTGGAGAGTGTTCCAGGTTTGAAGAGGTTTAAAAGAATGAGAATTGCTTGAAATACCTGATTGCTTGTGTAAGCACATGGTGCTTGAGGGAAAAGAAATATGATCAAGGAAAAGATGTGGTTGACTGAAAATGGAGCATACAATAGTGATGTCAGTCGTGATGCAAAAACTGTCTAGAAACACATTTATAATGGTTATTTTTACTGTGTAAAAATGCACCTAGATTGATAACTATATTATACATTTCCATAGTTATATGAAAAAAATTTGTTCTTCAGAAATAAACATTGGAAGTCATGAATAAGGGCATATATATATAAAATTCATAATGATTCATTTAAGATTATATGCATATACTTATATACATATATACATACATATAAAATTATGTGATTATACATATCAAAAAAGGAAATTAGTAAAATGGAGTTAGGTATTATTGAAAGGTAGATCTGAGGAAAAGGTTCAGAAGTGTTCATTGTATTGTTTGTATTTTAAAATCAATCTATAAGTTTTAAATGCTTCAGAATATTTCTAAATGAAATGAGTCTTTTTAAAAAAAAACTCGATGAATGAATTCAACTGCATTCTAAATATAAATGAAGATACAAAACCAGCACATTAAAAAAACACAAAAGAAATTACTCTAAATTCAAGACAATGAGGAAAATGCAATATAAAGAGAGATTAGAGTTCATGGGCTGAGGGGTGAGGTTAATATATTTAATATATTTAACCAAGCTTCCAGGAAAAGAGGAGGAAAAACAATGGATCAGGACCAGAAAAAAAATCTGAAGAGCTGGCTGACAATACTTTAGAACCAATGCAATGAAAGCCACAGGGTCACAAATTCATGAGTCCCAGTGACACTGTAAATAAAACCAAACTTTTACTTACATCATGATAAAAGTACACCATAAGAAACAGTGAAGGCAGGTGGAAGAATGGGAGACAAATTAACTGTGATTAAACATCACATATTTGACAAAAGGAGCTGCCAACTTAAAATTCTACTTTATCACCCCCCACACACACACACACCTTATTATAAAAATGTTCTTGGAAAAATATGGGGATGTTCTCAGCATCAGACACCAAGTACAGAACTTCAGAGAAGAAGTGAAGTGATTCCAGATGGACAGCCTGAGCTGTAGGCAGGAATGAGAGGCAATGCTACCACCATGTGAATGAGACCTTGAGGAAAAGAAGAGACGTATGAAGAGTGTGAGCATTCAGACCATCAGATTCTCAACCTGACCAAGTACAAAAAAGTAAAGATAGGCATGTGTATAGAGACTTATTTGTGAATATATTACACGTTTTATTTTTATTGAATATTTTATTTACATTTCAGATGTTATCCCCTTACCCCATACCCCCCCACCAAGGAACCCCCTATCCCATCCCCCCTTCTCCTGCTTCTATGAGGATGTGCCCCCATCTACCCCCCTCACTTATAACCCATACCCATACACATAAAATAAAATCTCCAGAGTGTCATTACAAGTCTATATAATTAGAACACTTCATACTTTGTCCACACTCTAGGTGGCTGTACTTAACTGTGTGTGGTGGTGAACTCTGATGGGCTGCCCAAATGTAGCCTACCAGTTGTTCTTCTAGAAGTTAGAGCATGGTGGTGCTCATTTGTTTTTCTGGTAACTATGACTGTTTTTAGGCTACAGCAGAGAAGAACAACCGTGGCAGAACTGGGACAGTGGTACTGGTCCTTTACAGGGAAAATTTGTCAGCCCTTGGACTTGAACACAGGTTGACACAGGAGAGTAAAGAACTCCTTTGTCACCTGATAATATGCAAACAGTGGATGTTTTGAAAGGACTTTAGGTACTCAGGCAGTGAGAAGAGTAAGGAGAATAGAGAGAAAGCTGACAGAATGCAGACTAAGAGATCGTGTGTGTGTGTGTGTGTGTGTGTGTGTGTGTGTGTGTGTGTGTGTGTGTGTGTGTGTTGGGGTGACAAAATGCTTTCCCTCTCTGAGACTCCTTTTTTTTTTCTATAAGGTGAGAGTGATAACTCACACAGAGTTCTTTGTGGGTCAGATCAATAATGGACAATACAATGTTTCTTATATCCTAGAAACACAACAATAACTTGTGGTGTGATAATTTTAATTGAAAATATTCATAAAATGAATATCTTAGAAAGTTTTGTGTATTTTTCTTCCCTAGCTTTTGTTACTCTTTGATATTAAGACTATATCTTTTGTAATTGTACCACAAAGCTATATAAAAAAATCATTTCCTATCTATAGTCAATGTGATTTAATTGTTAATAAATTGAAACCTATTTTAGGTTTTAAAATGCTTCCAGATGCTGGTAATTAAGTTTAATTCCTTGGCCTGTTCAGTTACAAAAGCTGAAGGATGCATGGTTCAGACATGATGTCTTATGAATGTCTAGCATGCATACCTCATGGATCATATATAAGAAAGGCTATGAATATGATGGAAAAGGACCTGAAGTAAAATCTCATCTTCTGTTCTAGTTCTTGAGACTTGAAAAATATTATGACTAGCTGAAAGGAATTCTTTGTTTAAAAGTTAAAATAGTCATTTTTACTATATATGATATAAAAATATGAGGATATTAATTCATTCATTTCATATTTAACATTATAGCTTTCGAGAGCACAGTATCTGCAACCACAAAATAATGAAAACATAGGTTGGCTGTGCTATACTGCAGAGTACTAGGCAGTAAGGTAAGGCCCATGTCAGCAGTGGATTATTCCCTCATAGTTTTCTATTTCTCTCTCCCCCGTGAGATATTTGTATATCATGCATGCATGTAGAGATGTCCTTTTAAAACATGCCAACATACTTGTGAAAGAAAAACTATTATTATCATCCATGAAAATAGGAGGTGCGAGGCAGTACCACATGCATCCTAATGGCACGGCTGCAGGCTGTTTGACTTTAAATTACTTGCAGCTTTCTCAGTTGAAAACAGAAGTAAATCATGCAAGGAACTAATTCATACTGGGAGAGACAACAAAGAATACCAATAAAATTTATTTGTAAAAAAAAAATTACTACAAAATATTTCTACCACATTTCCAGTTTTGTTTTAAAGAAAAAAATA
The DNA here is from genome assembly GCF_011762505.2 of Arvicanthis niloticus. Taxonomy (NCBI): domain Eukaryota; kingdom Metazoa; phylum Chordata; class Mammalia; order Rodentia; family Muridae; genus Arvicanthis; species Arvicanthis niloticus. The sequence goes on along the minus strand of NC_047668.1, from coordinate 11,858,113 downwards.
GAGGCCCTTTTCCAGGAACATTCTTAAAGGATATAACTTAAAGAAAACTTTTATTTCTGTATATATATACTGGAGATATATATGATCCCATTTATTACACATAAATTTGGAGACAAAAAACCCTGGTCATTTGTGCTTAAAAAAAGTTTGACATGAGCAACATGGCGGTCTGTGGAAGAAAGAATCCCTAATCCTCCCTGCACTCGACACACTATACACTGCTCTTCTGATAACAAAGATCAGATAGCCCTGGTCCACTGGGAAGGTTCCCACTCCATGGAGGCTCTGCACAACAGTGCCCTGGGACTCACAGGCAGTTATTTTCTCTGGAATCTGGGTAATACAATGGATTCAGTTTTTCCACATTTTAGCAATTGCCTTACTGGCCTAATCAGACTCTAATATATCTTTCTCATGCTCATTCACCTTCTTTTGATGGGCACATCAAGGGACATGTGATGAAAGATTAGGGCTGACCTCCTTCAAATGTGTGGAATACCCCAAGATGTCATTGTCTCCTCAATCTGCTATCCATGAGCTTATCTACACTTTTAATAACTCTCTTTATGTTTTCAATCTGTGCCACATCCTGGGATAATGCATTCCACAAGTTTCTACTCATTGTAGACCTCATTTAAGCTTCTGAGAGTGCCCTGAGTCCTAGTATATCCGGATTTAATAAATAAGAACGCATAGTTTCCATAATTTTATAGATTTTATTCATATCCCCTTTCTCAGACTTCTTCCTTTGTAAATAGAACTCTCTTCTTTTTATGCTACACTCAGAAAAAAATGTTTAATAAAGAAATTCGCCAACTTAAGCTAATTAATCAGTATAGGAGCCTATTTTCCTGTTCATGTTAGTTAACTTTCTCTGGACTCTTACTTTAATCATGTCTTCATTGAGGGTTGCTTACCAGAACTGTACATCATGTTCCTGGGACAGGGCATAATGAGTATAAAGAGAGATTGTTTATTCTAAAACAATTTCTAAGCAAGCCTGGAAATGATTAAGATACTTGAGGAATCACCACATACACCAAAATCAAGAAGGGCTTTGGGTGAAATTGTGCTTGTCAATAAAGACAGAGTACAGAAGTGAGAAGCAAGCTGCTCCTGTCAGCTTCACCTCCTCCTAATCCCCACTGTCTTCTTCATGGGACAAGCTGCCACATCAACCTTTCTAGGGGAAAACTTCTTCATATGAGGCCCAAAAATGGCTTTCTTTGGAAGAAGAATAAACTTGGAATCAAGATACCTTTGTAAGACAAGTTAAGGTACAGCAACAGGACAAAGTACTAGAATATCTGTCAATTTGTGTTCACATTAAGCCACATTCCAAAGTGGTTACCCAGTTACAAACCCTCCAATAGATCTTCAAGGATGTAAATCCCCTGGAAAGCTGACTCAGAAGGTTTCTTGGCAAGTATAGAATCAAAGCAAAGATGTTTACATGATATTGATGCAAGTGGGAAAACATGCTAAATTAATCCTATGGAAGAATACAAAACATCAGAGTCATGACCAGAAAACCATGCCTATCAGACACAATTTTTCAGAGATTGTGAAAACTCTGGGTAAACAGCTATTAGTTATTATTTTTTGTATTCTTTTCTAGAATACACTCAATAGAGGCAACGTCTTTGCTCGTCTGTATAGAGGACATGATTGGCTCGCTTGTAGCCATTTTTAGGTTCCCTTATCCTTAAAGATTTTTAAATGAAACTAACCCTGAGCCAGAGTGAAACTTCAGAATGTTTTCCTTAACATGGTATTTTTGGTAAACAAGTTCTAGTTGATCAATAAGAAAAAAATATATCAGATACATGTACAGGTCAGAACATAATTCATAGGTTTCACCTTTTTAAATAAAAAGTTCCAGAGATATATTGTGGTTACACAAAGCAGACTAGAAAAATACCTAAACTTGAGCTCACAAATGCCTTTTTGAGAGTTTTACTTTTTCAACTAATTTTTATTTCCTCAACTCTAAAATACCATGAACCATCAAGTGCACCATTATTTTAATGTATCACGAAAGAGAAAAATATTCTATTAATTCATTTCAAGGCTGCTAAAATTAGTAAATACAACATGACTTCAGAGATGTTAAAGCATTACATGCTTTGAAAACCAAGATACAACACTTTTATTCTTAGCATATTTTTCTTAAATTCTGAGAGCCTATTTCACCCAGGTATTGTCAATGTGGTTTGCACACACCTTGGGGCCCTCCCCAAAGCAAATTCTAATCAGGAAGTGTCTCAAAGTTATCTCAGTGTCAGGTAGAATCTCCTTCTCAGGTCCAAAGTTTGGAATAAATAGGGTCTTGTTTGAACTAAGGCCTCTGGAGTGCCACAAACCAAAGAGGCATAATCTTAAGAAAACTTCAATGACAGCACTTGCGAAACAAAATCAGGAGAGACTTAACAAGCTTAGTAAGCTGCTAGTTAGACAATGATCCTCTCAGCCATACATGCAGGTAGGGGTTAACCCAGCTAGCGTCAAATGTGGCATCTTTGATGCCCAGAGGAATGATTGGAAGCAATGATAAAAATACTGATACCTATGTGACCACTGTGTCCTGAGACACTGTTGGTTGGTCCCCAGAAGCATTCATTACAGCCTGTTTCTGCCACATAAGCTCTTTCTTCCTGCCATTCTTGAAGCCAACAGGCTCTCTTATCTTCACCCAGGTTAATTTCCTACCACAGGCACTTTGGCATCTGTTCAAGAAAAAGTGCTGACCTGTCATCTTTGGACACAACTAATGCTGCCTTCCTGTGAGTTTATTTGCTCCGTGATTGACCAGAGAATTTAACTATTTCCCCAGAATTCCTGTTTTCTTCATACATATCTGCAGTGAAAAAAAAAAAAAAAAAAAAAAAAAAAACAGAAGTAAAATCTTTCTACTTTTTGTCCACAAGGAGGAAAACAATCACTTTTGCATATGACATAACTCTCTTAGAAATTCCTAGTAATTGGCCTAGAAACCCCTCTCATCAAACTGTCTGGAACCAGTTTCTACTAGACCCAGCCTCTACCTTCCCAGAATGGTGCTCTGCTTTACCTGATTCAGTCAGGTGGTGCTTAGATTGGAAAACACAAAGAGAAAAGAATTTCACCACACAACTACACAAAGATAGTCAAACATTTTCACCCCTTTTGATGCTTGCTAACAATAAAATAATCCATTTGTGGTAAAAAAAAAAAAAAAAAAAAAAGAAAAGAAAAAGAAAGAGAAAGAAAGAAAGAAAGAAAGAAAGAAAAGAAAAAAAGAAAAAGAAAGACTGTTTTTTTTTATAACAAGAAGGCTGTTTCTAATGAGTTGGTGCACTTCTGCACTTGAAACTACCGTTGTCTGGGTTTCGTGATGTATAACATCACACTACTGAATGAAAATGAGACAGTGCAGCTCGCCAGAAGGAGCTAAAAATAAGTAACATGATATCCCACACAGTCTTCATCTATTCCCCCACTGCAGTTCTTCACCACCTTTTCAGTCTGCCTTAAATCTCAGGTTTTCTTTTGATCTTTACTGTCAGTGATACTGTTTACAGTCGACACTCCGGAAGTTCACATCCTTGCTGATGAGCCTCTTACACACTGAGCTGTCTGAATGAACCTTTATGCGCTGGTGGTGCCCTGTCTCACAGCGAACTCCTTGCACACAATGTCACTTGGGAAAACCAAGTCCTCAAAAGCAGAATCCCCGCAGCAGTCAGGCTGTGGCTTCTGCGACCTGTTTTCAAGTTGGCGTAAAGCAGAATGCTACTCCAAACAATAAAAACTACATGACTCACACTTTTTTCTTTTTCCAGTTCACACACTAGCAGACTTGGATTCTTTGCAAAGATTTCAGCTGAAGAACTTGTGACTGCGATCACTTTCCCACCACCACCAACTCTAATTTCTTTGGCAGCTGTGATGCTGAGTTTTCACAGCTGTATCTTGGTCTGAGTTCATCGCTAGCTTATGCAGCACCTGGCAGATGCCAACCTAACTTGTCTGGCTCCTTGCTGGTGAGCTCCATGCTCTTGGCACTTGAGCTGAACATGGCTTTGTTCTTATAGAGCACCGGCTTAGAAAGAGGTATACCTCTTCCTTGCCAACTGTAACATTTGCCTTCTGCCTTCCAACTTGGTTTAGCCCACGGGACTCGCCCACAAGATTATGAAGGCAAAGGGAGTTGGAAGGCTGGCTATTTATTTCCCCAGCGTCCAGTTCTCCAAGCACAGTTTTGAGCTTAGTGCCCATCATTAAGGCCACATATCCTAGAAGGCAGACTGCTCCTCCCACTTCAGCAATGACCATGGGTGGTACCAGTTGCATATTGTCAGGCCCTGGATGCTCTATGCTCTTTTATTAGTTGTTTATCTGGCTCAGCTTCAGCCACGTTTCTTCCTCACCTTGCTTTCCAGTGTGCTGTCTGGGAGACCTTTCCACCAATAGTACTTTACAGTGAATTTTCTGAATAATTCCTTTTCTTGCTGTGGTTTACTTTTTTGAATGGTTGTAGTCAGATTCATTCTCTCTCTCTCTCTCTCTCTCTCTCTCTCTCTCTCTCTCTCTCTTTCTCTCTCCCTCTCTCTGTCTCTCTCTATGCACTGTTTTGATTTTTAAATGCTGCTCTGATGAATTTGGAGCATAAATAATGAAAACAAATTACATTGTTTTTTGCCATTTAAATTTATTCACCTTTGAAGATTTATATTAATGCATAGAAACAAAATTTCACTTAAATTTGCTTAAATTTAAAAGACAATTAATCTTTATAATATTAACAATAGAATATTGTGTTATACTAAGAGGCAATTGTTAAGAATCAAATGGTTAACAGCATCTCAAATTATAGAAGGGGCTCTCTGAGGACCTTAACTTTTTTGTTGTATAGTGTTCACATTTTTACATGAATTTTCACTTATGTATACAGAAAAAGAGACATATTTTTTAAAAAATAAAATAAAGAGATGACATTTTAGATTATCCTTGTTTTCCCATGTCCACATGGTGTTTGAATGAATGTACAGATTTAAGATATATAGGGTGGTAATTTGATTATTGAGTCATATGTGACCCAGCTGAATGAATGTAATAACAGACAGATGATAGTTTATGTTGTTGATATGAACTGATTTCCCTTGTTCCATATTTTAGCAGCCAGTCCTTTCCACAATTGGTTTAGATCCTGGGCGGATACTCAGCAGGGATGCAGTTTAGAGCCTGGGACATTCGCTCACAGCTGGAAGACATTCGTGACTGCACATGATGGGGCTACTGGAGAAGGGAAAGACGGGCAGCTGCCCTGAAGCCAGACTTACAATGATCTGAGCGAGCAAGCACCTTATTCTGTCAGTACGAGTTCCCACGAGCTGTTCGGGCAGTAAGTTTAGAATTCAAGCTCAAGAAGTACAACTTATTTGAATTAGCATTTGTATCTAGAGACCATGTCGTCGTAACGCATCCGAAAGTTGATGAAAGAGGTCCAGACTACTTACTTACTAGCCTTACTGTCAAACTTGTTAGCAATCTTCTTAAGAATAAACTACAAAGACTAATAAAATACGTTTTTGCTTTTGCAGAGAAAATACTCACCATGAAATATAAAACTAAGTGTAAAGTGCGTGAATGATGAAATACTGGGTCTTACATTAACCTGTTAAATATTAGGCTCCAAAGATCTAATCAAATAGGCTGATAAGTGACTCAGACATTGAAAGCAATTTCAGGACACCAGCAATGTACTCTCTAGCAAATACAGTCAGTCCTTTCACTATATTGACCTATGATTTAGACTCTAACTTAAGCATGCATCGATAGTTATCTTTTTAGAAAAGATGCTATCAGCAAAGCAAACAGAGGATCTTGTATTGCTTCAAAGCTTATCTATAATGCTTTTAAAAATTCAATGGAAACAAAAAATAATGTCTTGATTTTTAAAACTTTGCAACATCTGTTTTTACTTACTTTTCAGCATTATAAAATTCTCTGGGTTTTAACTGAATTTCTTTGCTTTCTCTTTGCCTATTTCTTTACTTGACTATCTTCACAGTAAGTTATATACTGAGACACAGTCTATAGCCACATGAAAATGTCTAGAGTGAATAAGAAATAAATTCTGGATCATATGACCTAGAACATGGAAGGCACCTCAAGAGAAAGATGAGATGTGGAAGGAACAGACCCCTCTATGAAAGCAATCATGGCCTTCCATCATCCCTACACTGTGTGACACTGAATTGTTGAACTTAAAATCTTAGATACTATAAAATATTTCCTAATGAATTAAAAAGATGTTTACATATATGTATATAGGTGAGTATGGTTGTGAACTTTGTCTAAATCAAAAATAAAAAACCCCAAACCAGTCTTAATATAGTGGTCCATAAGTCCCTATTACTGTGATGAAAGAAGGTTGCTGGGAACTTGCTGGGAAGAGGAGCGTCAGTGTTAACCCATTCCATGGGGCTTTTGTTGTCTTTCTTTCTAAATCAAAAGACTTAAATACAAAATACATTTTAAAATCTTCTTAAATTTCAAAATAAAGATATTTTCCTATACTTAGTAAGAGTTGTCTATAAAACATCAATATTCAATTACTTGTTAGAGCAGAGTTTTGTTGTTCTCTGGCCTTTCATGTGCATTTATTTCATTGAAATGCTGTCTTAGAGATATTAGAAACCACTTCTTCTGTTAGGTTTCCTGATTTCTTAAAATTGGTCGACAGGAGCCAGGAGGTGAGTAAGACAGGATGATCTACTGATCATCACTCAAGCAAGTCTGTTCAGGACTTTCTTGGAGATTTTGAGATGCTTTGCATTTTTCTTTTTGGCTCTTGTGCGGCTCACTTAAAACCTGCAGATAGTTTGTGGTTAATATACAAAAGGGGGTTAAGGAAAAGTGGGGAGAAAATGCCCTTTATGGAACATACTCCTGAGTATCACCACTGGGTTAGCTGGCATTCTTTCTTTCACTTCCTCAGTTAGGCAGACCTCAAAATTCTTGATAGCCAGGACTTCTAAAAGAATGTAAACCACATTATCTCCCCAGAGGGGAAACAAAACAAAGCTGGATGATATGCCCAGCTGAGGAAGGGGGAGAGCCGTACTGCCATCACACCAACAATCAGGATTGTGTGGGCACAGGCTTGTCCCCAAGATGGAGGGTGCTTTTGCCACTTAGAAGACCATTCTGAACAGCTAAAGGAGAGCACTCTGGAAGCTGTCATACCTGGTTCTGCTGCACACCTATGAGCGTAAGGTGGGGGGAGTCTCCCTCTCTGCAAAGGAATTTACTGAACGAGAAAGATACTGGAAGTTAGAGGTACAAGGAGTGGATAAAAAAACAGGTTCTTCTTGGCCAATTCCAACGCTTGGCAACACTCCCTCTTGTGGTTGCTTTGACTGTATACTGGATTTAATTTTTTTTTCTCATAGATTATTTGATGCCTTAGTTTTCTTTACTTTCTATTTTTCTCATTGCATATCTTTAAATGTTTTAAAAATCAATTTAACCACATGATTTATAATTTGTATGACAACATGATGAGCAGGAGGTGGAAATCTATTCTGGAATAAGCCAAGGTTAGGCTTACAAGTCTTTTCACACACACACACACACACACACACACACACACACACACACACAATTTAAATGTGTTTCCATCTAATGCTGTATTTAAATAGCGACTTCCAAGAAGGTTCTTTAAGGGTCCCTGTTCCATGAGGCTTTCCTAGTCCTGGTGCCTCTTGAATGCACAGGCCTTTATTCAGTACCCCCTAGTATCCCCAAACACACATTCACTGTCTCTCCTTTTGTTTCAACCCTCAGCCCAGATCTGCTGACATCTAGAACTATTTGTCAATTTAATGAACATCTACTTGGTAGCTAATATGTCCCTAAATGTGTCATGTTCAAAACTAAACCGTGTCATCCTTCTCTGCCTTTCTTCCAACTCCAACTTTTCTTCCCTGTGCTTCTTATTGGCTCCATCCATGTGTCTGAATAATTATTCTACGAATTACCCTGACTCTTTTGCTTTGTCTCACTAAAGACTAGTCTTGCCAATCTTCTTCCTTAGTGTTGCTTTCATTTGCATGTGTCTGTATCTCCACTCAATAACCATGACCCTAATGCATGGATACTTATGACAAATTTTACGGAAACAGCACCTTGACCAGTCTCGTGGTCACCACTTTTTTTTCTGTTTGATTCATTTTCTTTCCATACACTTGGAACTTCCCTTCTTGGAGTGATCCTCAAACATTAGCCATGTGACAGTCCAACTTCAACCCGTCAGTAATTTTCCTTATCCTCATAATAAATGTCAAACATCTGACTACGACATAATTCATTGCCTAACTGTGCTCCTTCTCCAGAGTTGTGGTTGTGACTTTCCATCTGTCATACTTCTTTCAGTCCTTAGAAAATGCCAAATCCTTCAACTAAAACTCTCTGTTCTCACTGCCTATCTCCAATGTAATGGTGCATTTCATAGTAATTTAAATTACATTTATAATTATAATTATTTAAAAATATAAATATAATTTACTTATGTATAAATATATTTTATTTTTCCTAGTATTCCTATGTTGAAACCTATTCCCAAGGTGTTGGCATTAGAGATAGAGCCTTCAGAAGCTATTTATGTCACAGAGGTAAAGAATGGGATTAGTGACTTTATAAAAGATCCCAGAGAACTATCTGGACAATTACAGGATGTGAGGTTGTGAGTAGGAGCCACTTAGGAGACAGAAAACAAACCATCTCTAACAAACACCAAGTCTGCCAGTGCCACAGTCACGTTTGTGGCATTTTCTTCTTACAGCTATATTCAAAAAAAAAAAAAAAAAAAAAAAAAAAAAAAAAAAAAAAAAAAAAGGTACTCATACATGTCTTTACCCTAAGTTGATCAAGTCCCCAGAAGTCTTTACAATCGCCCTAACTTTTAGTGTTATTAACGAGCATAAATTGTTATAGCTGGTTAGAATTTTCTGTTAACCTAAGGATATGGAACCATGTTAGTCTTATTGATCTCTATTCCACTGAGATTAATTAAACAAGTGAATGTGTTTGCTAACTGTTTTTTTCTTTACCAACAGAAAGGACCACATGATCTGTTGTATAATTATTAATTGGCTGAATCACTCAATGCCGAGGAACTACAAGGCTACCCAGAGAGAGATTGAATGTGGATGTGCCAAAGCATCTTGCCAGGTTTATAAGCCTCACCAAATCTACTAAGTTAATAGGAAGGTAGCAAGGTCAATTTCCATGCTCAATAAGAAGCCTGGTTTCAAGGCTACAGCTGAAAGATGGGACGATGATACGGATACCCACTGTCTCTGCCTGTTTATCCAGGATCCTCTCACTGAGTTTCAAGACATGTGGGAGGATATTAAAAGTGCTGGAAAGCTATAAGAATATTTTGCCATCTCTTGATTCTCATTCTGAAGATGCTTATTACTATTGACATTGACAAGATTTCCAGCCAAAATCTTTTATGAACTCTTATTTGGAAGCATGAGCAAGAGATTTAAAATGGACTATTTTAACTCATTGAATCCTTGAAAATGTCTCTCTGCTGTTAAATGTGAGGACAGGCATAATCTTTTGAAATAGCTCTAACTATTAGAAAATACGATATTACTTAAAATTCATGGAAGGTGACACAGCTGAGGTAAAAATGAGCCCTATATAACCCAAATAATATATTACCATCTGCAGTGCGTTCTCTCTATAACTAGCATGCCATCCCTTCACCATGTGGTGGTTAGTTATGTCAACCTGATGCAATTTAGATTCACCTGGGAAGAAGTCTCAGTGGGAGACTGAATAGATCAGTGTTGCCTGTGAGGAGACCACATTGCTTGTCACTTGATGTGGCTGACACTATTAAGTAGGAGATCCTGGACTGCCTAAGTGTATAGAGCAAGCTGATCAACAACAATTATGCAAGCTATCATTCATCTCTGTTCTTGACTGTAATGTGGCAAATGACTTCAATGTCCTGCATTTTTCATTTCCCAACAATAATGACTATATCCTGGAACTGCAAGCTAAAATAAATCCTTCCTCCCTAAAGGTGATTTTTGTCAGGTTATTTTATCACAGCAACAGAAATGAAAATAGACCACTATGTTTTGCTCCTCATTTGTGTTGCATCTCTAAGTAGTCCCTGTCTCCCAAGACGATATCAAATGCCAGCTTCTCATGATCTAATTTATGCTAAAGGCCCACTAGTGCCAAGGGACAAACTGTGTTATTAAGCCAAGAAGCATTATAAGTGGATCAGCTTTGTTACCATTCATTTAAAGTGATAAAATATAGAAATAATTAGTAATTACAATACTGTCAGTGTTTAATTCCACTCCAGCAGCTGAAGCTTACAATGCAACATAGAAATGAAAAGTCATGGAATGAATTAGATCTACCATGAATAAACAAAGGTTCAGAAAGAATTATCACATTCAATTACGACACCAGAGTCTCTCCAGTACATAGGATGTCTTAACATTCTAGGAAACCACAAAATGTGGCTCTGTCATGGTTGTGGACCATCACATACAGATGGCCCCTTGTTTCCTGTGATTTGATTCACAGTTGTTCAACTTCACAATGATGCAATTGCAATGCAACCTCGGCAGAAACTATTGCTTGGATTTTGCATCTTCATTTATTTTCAGTTAAAATATTATCTTTCAATCCTGAGGAGCAGCAATGGGCCCCCATACCCAAGCAGCTACTCTATTACATTGTTAGCACCCAAGATGTGTGCTATAGTTCAAAGCTTTGTTCATTAGAGTAGGTATATTTTATGCAATATTTGTTTAGGGTATTTTCAACTTGCTATGAGCCGGGCGGTGGTGGCGCACGCCTTTAATCCCAGCACTTGGGAGGCAGAGGCAGGCGGATTTCTGAGTTCGAGGCCAGCCTGGTCTACAGAGTGAGTTCCAGGACAGCCAGGACTACACAGAGAAACCCTGTCTCGAAAAAAAAAAAAAAAAAAAAAATCAACTTGCTATGAGCATTCAAGAAGCATCTACGGTGGCAGAGCTATAGATATGTCTTTTCCAAGAAGAGTAGTGAAAAGGGAGGGGGATTTGTTTAAATACTAAAACCAGAAACTTGGTTTCACACATTTCTCTCTTTGTGTTCTTAAAACATTAGTTATCAGAAATTAAAATAGAGTGATTCTATTCACACAGAAGTAATTTGAATACACTATCCTCCTAGGACACGGTAGAGTAGCGGCCATTCAAAACTGTGAGCTCTCTCCCCAATCATCCATTCCCCTCCTTTACCATGTGGGAATACAGTAGTTACTGAACAAAATAAAAGTAGGTTAGCTAGATGTGATATGATCTGGCTTCATTGCAAAGGCCTTTACTTGTCGTAGTTTGGTCTACTATTATTCCTGTGCAATTGATAAATTTTTTTCCTTAACATGTTGACTTAGTAATATTAAAAGAAATTTTGTAAACTTGTGTTCAACACAGATACAACGCACTCAGTAAATTAAATAAAACTAATTTTTAAAGTAGCTGGCTATATATTTACCAAATCTCTAATTAAACATTGCATTAGAATTATTATCTCAACTTAATTGCATAATGAAACACTAGGAAAGATGAAATGTAAATAATGCATTGAATGTAACTAATGAATTAATTCTAGCATAACTGGCTGAAAAAACCAAGTTGTTCATAATAAAGACACAGAATTTTATTGACTCTGGGTCCTGTTGGACATGCACATATAAGGTACATGCTGAAAATGAAAAAAGCATCATAGGATGACAATCATTTTTTTCTATGTACACAGTATGGTTAATAATTTATTCAGCTAAACATTGAGTCTACTATTTCCTAGGCATCCATGTGCAATTATAGACTGTAATTGTAGTCATGTTTCCAGACCTGGTTGGCAATTCTATATCTGAAACATATTCATGATTTATCAATATCACCAACAACAATTACATTTTCAAATGACAAGGAGAATAATACATTTGCAATGTTTATAATAATGTCAGACACAAGGAAACTTTTTTAAATTTATGTTTCTTTACAAATATATGTGTGCATGTATATACATATCCTGTGTGTGGATGTGTGTGTGTCTAACAAAGATTTGTAAAGATTTGTATCTCATTTTATGAAATGTGGAGAGGGCTAAATATATTAAAAAAATACAATAGAACCTTCTTATCCAAGATTCCTAGTGGATGCTGAGACCATGGATAGCAAAAATTCTACATATATCATTATAAGTAAGATATTAGCAATAATAAATTATAACAAATAGCATAATAGTAATATAAGCAAACTATCTTAACATAGCTTAATAAAATTAATGGGAAGGCTACCTCTCCCTTGAAATCACCAAGACAAATATTAATATTTTGGGAATGTAATTGATCACACTAACTGAACCTGTAGACTGCAAAACTGCAAATAAAGGAAGGGTGACTCTCTAGCTTGTCTAAGGTTACACAGCTAGTAACCAAGCAAACAGAAAATCAAGCCAAATCTGACTTGCCAGTCCCTTCTCTGAGCTCTAAGCCAGGCTACCCACATCAGTCATACATGGATTGGCAGTATTAACCACTCCTGGGATCTTGCCAGAAATGAAAACATGTGGAATCCTAACTTGGGGCCACAGAAACCAGATCACCATAAAACCCTATGTTCTATTGAGCTCTCCATGTGATTCTTAGGACATGCTGACCTTGATAAGTTCTGCTCTAAACCATCACACGACACCTCCTACTGTTTTCCTAACTCATACAAGACTAATGGTGGTGTCCTTTTATTGCCTCCTCGTTAAACTCCGCCTTTTATCCCTCATAGAGGTTGCCTTTGTTGATTGTATTCTAAATACTTTTAATTTTAAACACTGAGTCCTATCCTTTGGGATAACTGTCCAACCTAATATTTCTGGAAGAGTCCATTAAATCTGTGCAAACAAAGTGATTCTGAATAGTGGGCACTGTCATCCAGAAGCACTACCAAATGGAATACAGAACATGTGGTTGGTGTAGCTACAAAGCTATGGCTGCTAGACTCTCCAACATTATATCAAGTTATATGTTTCACCTGTGCTCAAGATATAACACAAGAAAGTCAGGAAGAGACTAGGCAAAACTGTCTTTGAAGGAATCTAAGTTGAAGAATTTATCCTTCTCAACTTTAAATGTCACTCAACTTCATAACTTAGTATGAAGTTCAATATCTTTAAACTCATCATTGCCTTTGAATTTGAAGTGTGAAAAGAGAAAGAAATTACAGCATAGGGAACATGGAAATACTAGCAAGCCTAATGAAGAAGTCTTAGAACCCAGAAACAAGAGGACAAATAATAGTAAATTTAGAAAAGGTTCACATACATACATATGTACAAACATACATACATACGTACATACATACATACATACATACATGGTCAACACGAAAAAAAAAAAACCAGGCTTAACACCGTCACCAACAAGAAAATGCAAACTAAAACTACAATGAACTACCAATCCATACACATCAGGATAAATAGAATCTAATAGTCTAATAACAGTGTTGGGCAGGATACAGAAAAGTTGGAGTCCTCATACCTTGCTATGGGAAATATACAATGATACAAACACTTTGGAAAGCAGCCTGGAAGTTTCTGAAAGATTAGACATAGAGTTGCCACATGATCTGGAAATTCTGCTCTTAGGTATATACCCAAAACGTTTAACATATGTTCATATTAAAGCAGATATACGCATGTTCATGGTTGCCCCCAAATGAAAAAAAACAGCTATCCATAAATTAATGGAGGGATAAATAAAATATACCACTGTCATGACATGGAAGATGACTGAGCAACAAGAAAATATACTGAAAGAGGTGACTCAGACCCAGAGAGATAAAAATCTCTATGTGAAAATGCTGGCTCTGAAGCTTTAGATATCAATTTTTAACAAGAAGTAACTGCAGATACCAGGAAAGTAAAGAGATTTCTGGTGAGGGAAGAGCTCTAGAGAAAGGAATGGCAGAACATAGGCACTTTGAAGAGAAAATGAGAAAAACAGCGGGGAAAAGGACTTACTTGATGAAGGAGGGAAAGACAGAAAGAGACAGAGAGAAAAAAAAACCTGAGGAAGTTTGAAAAAAAATTTACTTGCATTGGTCTCTCTCTCTCTCTCTCTCTCTCTCTCTCTCTCTCTCTCTCTCTCTCTCTCTCTGGGTGTGTGTGGGTGTGGGTGGGTGTGGGTGTGGGTGGGTGTGGGTGTATCTGTCTGTCTGTGAGAGAGATAGTAAAATAAAAATAAAATAAATAAAAGATCATGAAAAGTGAAGGGATGGGAGAAGAGGGATGAGAAATGACAGAAATATAGTACTCATATATGAAATTCTCAAAAATAAAATATTTTTAAGAAACAAAGCATTGATGCATGTGGTGACATAAATACTGAAGACATATTAACAAAAGGAGCCAGTCACATATGACCACATACTGTATGATTTCTCTTACATGAAATGTTCAAAATCTGTGCACAGTAGCAGATATAGCCCTGAGAAGAGTGTGTACTATTGACCATGGCCATGTCAACAACCCCAATACCTTATATCCATTAGAATAGCAGAGTCTTCCCCTGATCACACTCAAGACAAGTAACATAGCCTTCTCTGGTCTGAGTACAGAAGTCTGTGAACAGTTTACCTAATGCTGAACACACCATGCATTCAGACAAAGGGTCCAGGAGTTTCTAAGCCTGAACTGACCTGCATGCCTACCCCTGAGGACTAATTTACATATTACTAGAAGGCACCATGCAAGCTTCCAAAGGAGATGAGCGACCAAGAGCAGCCTTCCTGACACAGTAACCCTATGGCTGAACTAGTGACACACATCCTTGACAGTAAACAACAGCTCTCTAATTGGACTTAAGATCCTCTCAACAAGACAGAAATAATACCTGGTAATAGAAACCTAGCCAACCACGCAGGCTATTGAAGTCATAGAACTTGAAGGAGAACCTATCAGGTCCATTTTACTAAACCAGTATAATCTCTAACTACATACTAAATATTTATCCTTGTACCCACACATAAGTGTAGTCCTCACCCTTCATCAAAGAAACCTCTCTTTGCAACAGACCATTACAAAACAAAACAAAACAAAACCTACAACTGACCAAAATGCAGAGCTGTGGAGCCCAGTTCCCTCTGACATAGCTACAACACAGCTCCTTCACCAAGACTCAGGAATAATTGCATAACATGGGGTAGATAGATTACAAAAGCACAAGGAACATAGAGTTTGCTGTGAGATTGTGCCTCCTAGGAATTTCAGACGCTATACCCATCAAATCTTACCAATGTGACTACCTAAACATAAACCGAACAAAGACTATAGTGCTTGCTAACATAGATGTGAGAAGGCTCACAAGACTTCAGCCCTGTGTGAGAAATAGTCTTCCCAAGAGAATGTGTGTGTGTGTGTGTGTGTGTGTGTATGCAATATATATTACACATGTATATTACACATACACAAGTAACATTATACAGACTCAGCAGGTTGTGTTTATGCATTTAAAATATATATACTTATACAAATACTTAAATGTATGTAACAATAACTACTGAAGAAAAGGAGGCCATAAATTTGAAGGACAGCAATGAGGGGTAGATGGAAGGGTTTGGAGGAAAGACAAGGACAGGAGAACGAGAGATAACAGTCTTTGTTCACTTTCTAATAATAAACCCATATCCAAAACTTTCCTCTTTAATTCTTCATTGTTTTCTTATTCTTTAAAAAAAATGTGAATCCTTTCCTACACACAGCTAAGGTAATCTGTTTTAAAACAAATTCAACTATATAATTCCCTTTTTAAATTCCTATAGTGGTTTCTCCTTGTGTGTAAGAAAAAAACCTTATTACGAGTAATCGTCTACAATTCCACAGAAAGACACGGTGGTTCCTCATGAACCTCAGGGCAACAGACTCAGTCACAGTTCATCACTGTAGTGGTCACACTTCCGGCTCCTTCATATTTACTCTACTCTCAACTCCCACACCATATTCTTGTGTCATCTTAATACCCTATGGTGTCCCAGGAGACCACCACATTCATTGAGCTACGTACCGTTAACTGTCTATGACCCTCCTGTGTGTACAAACTCACAGAAATTACACTGACAACATGGTCTGGTTCTTTGATTCTTCTACTTTGTTGTGTACTAAATCTGTAATTATTAAAAACAAATTAATAGAGGTACAAATGAAAGAAAAAATACATTTTTATGTACAGCATCTGGGTTTTGTGACTGGTGCTTTTATTACAATGTGATAAGCACATAGATTCTTTACCTTCACATCATTAGAGTACCTCCTTGGGGCATGGCATTCTAAAGACTGCCAAGATGTTAGAATACCAGATTTTCTCGGAGTTTAAATCCAACATATATGGTACCTTGTACCTTTTCATTATCTTCAATAATCTTAATGAGCTACTGTTGACTCGACTCTACAAGGTCTCTCCCTTAAAGTTTGCAAAACAAAACAAAAACTCCATATGCATTTTCTACAGATAATGAAGCCCAGATAATCTCTAAATTATTATGAGTGTAACAATAAAAAACAAGCCTTGCTTATAGAATCCAAATACTGTTGGCCTTGTGAAAGAAACTTCAAAATACTTTTGGAAACATGGAAAAAAAATTAGAAACGACTTATTGAAGTGTAGTTGTTTTTAACTACTTTTGGTTTTCAACTTTTTCAAAATAACAGTTTTAAAAACATGGAATATCTGTTATGATATGATCAGTATCATGTCCTGTCCAGCAGGGCATTAAACAGGGGTCCGGGGAGGTCACCTGAAAGGGGGGGTGGGTACAGGCAAAGAAGCAAAGAATGGCGATCTGTCTAATAGGCTGATCAAATTGCTATTTTTACTTTTTCACACAGGGGTTATATACACAAAAGGCAGGATGTGGGGAAGGGGATGACGCAGGAGCGTAGGTAGGTGTTCAGGGGGAGTACAGATATCTTCTGGAGTCAGCTGGGTGAAGGTTCAGGGGACAGTAGACTATGACTCCGCCTATGATTCACTTGTCCTGGTCTAAGTTGGTACTTTCCACCAATATGACTATTCAGGCTGGCAATTTTCCACCAGAGCTGCTTGTTTACCATAGCTGTTTCATTTTTTCCACAGAGACCCAAGACTTTGTGCTAGCAGGCTGACTTTAGGCCTATGGCTGATTTCAGGCCTTCAGTGTATACACAGAGATGCCCCTGACAGTATCACAGCTATTGAGTAAACGGAAATATCGCCGTAGGTCAATCCTGTTCCTTTCACGTAGTATGAATTCCACACCATTAACCAACAACTCTCTTGTTTCTCATCTGCTAAAATATAAAATTAAGATAAAGTATTTAGTACGTATGTAGACATGTTAAGATAATACTTACACTATATAAAGCCTTTTAAAATAGTGACACTGTCTTAGTTTCTTTTGTATTAACACGACAAAATTCTATAACCAAGGCAACTTATAAAAGAAAGCATTTAACTTGGCGCTTGTGGTTCCAAAGAGTTAGTGTCCATAACCATTGTGCTGGGGAGTACAACACCAGGCAGGCAGGCAGGCAGGCAGGCAGGCAGGCACAACACTGGAGCAATGGCTGAGAGCCACTTGCTTTGTTCCATAAACACAAGGCTGAGAGAGCTAACTGGGAATGGCATGGACTTTTTAAGTCAAAGCTCAGTCCCAGTAGCACAGCCACCCAACAAGACAACAACTCCTGCATCTTCCCAAACGGTCCAAGTAGTCCAATATACAAGCATATGAGGGCCAACTAAAGGTTGTTTTGAAGAGCCTTGAAAACAGAGAGTCAATGTCTATAGTCAAATCTTCAGCGTAGGCTCAAATAGTGGTATGCATCCAATCTGCCACTCACTGGTTGTGTGACCTTAGCCAAGTTTTCATCCTCCCTACACCTCACACCTCAGTATTCATCACCTTCACAATAGTTCCCACACCAACTAATTGTGATGATAACCAAGGCAGAGGTCCTAGAACGGTGGTTGTTACATAGTACAGTACTAAAAAGTACTAGAAATTGAATTGTATCTAAAGAAAAGTAATTTGAAATTGAAATCTTGGTTATCAACATTATGTCAGTTAAAATTTTTTAAATGCAAGTGCATACTGTAAATATAAAATTGGCAGAATGACTATTCTAGTTGAGGCTTTTCATCTGGTTAGATTTACCTTCATAGACAAAGTAATGACTCTTAAAAAGTCACATATTTCTTCCTCAAACTGCTTTTAAAGGCTCTTTTGATGAATGGCAACTCCTAAAAAACAGGGTCTGATCAATGAACACATTCTTTAATTGAGCAAAAACCTTGAATTCATTATTAATTGAATATCCTGGACCCAATAAGAAGCTAATTACTTACATTTTTTATTATCTAACTGAAATATGGATGCATAAATGTCATCACTATGCTTAAAAGATTTTCTTTAATGGCAAGGAAGTAAATCATTTTTCTTCTAATTCAAGTTCCATTTAGAGAGCAAAGAACTCTTGAATTTTCAGTGACATGAAACCACTGAGTTTTGTTTTGTCTTTTGCTTTTGAAGGTTGGTCCAGTGATTCAGAGCCATTCAGTAGAAACATAACCATTACATCACTTCAAGAACTCATTACCTAACAGTTCCACAAAGTATAACCCCATGTAATAACCATTTTTACAAAAAATAAGACTTTTACTTTTTCTTCTTCATTCACTTCAAATGTTTCTTTCTCTTGGCTCCTGAGGCTGGTATGTGAGGAAAGGGTCTACTTCCAAGGCTTCTAATGAAAGGAGCAGACTACACAGGTCATCAACTCATCTGCTAGCCTCAACGCACAGAAGAGATGGCAAAGAGTGAACTACACAGGTCATCAACTCATCTGCTATCCTCAACGCACAGAAGAGATGGCAAAGAGTGAACTTGTAGTCTTGGGGCAAGTGCTCACCGATGATGTTTGTTTCCCACAGTGGTTTAATTTTTAATAGGCATCAACTTAAAAGTATTTCAAGAAACAAATTCCTTGCCACCGTGTGTCCCTGTGACAGTGGATAGGAAGCACTTCATCCCAATCGGAGAACATGCTTTATCCCACCAATGTATATATGAAAGAAAATCTTGTCTTATTTTGTTTTTAATTTTCCAAGGCACTATTTAGAGGGTCACAAAAGAAAAAGCTAAGGGGCGCTTTTAACTTTGTGTCAGCACTGCTTAGGTGAGTCTCATATCATCAAACTTAAAATACAGTTGGGAAGCAGGTGCAATAGTTAAATGGGTAGAAGCGATTGTTGTGTAAGTCTGGTAACCTGAGTTCTATGCACAGACCCACACTAGAAGAACAAACTCTAGACTCACATCATACACACACACACACACACTAATAATTATTATTAATTATTAATAATTATTACATGATTGTATTATACTCAGTAATGGTTATACAATTATATTATTACTGTATTATTATTATTAACCTTTAAAAATACAGTTGAGGGGTTGGAAATATGACTCACAGTTAAGACTACATCCCAATCTTATAAATGGTTTCTTTCAGTTCCTAGCACCTATAGTCAAATAGTTCACAACTTTCAGTAACTCCAGCTAAAGGGAGATTTGACACTTTTGACAAACAGGAGAACCTGTATTTATATGCTTCTATCCCTTCCAGCACATGTAATTGAAAAAATTAAAATAAATCTTTAAAAATATAATTGAGATCCTTATGTTTATATGAAATATTAATATATATTATATTTTAGGTCATATCTTTATATCAGATGATCTTCCCTTTCCTAATTATTTTATTTACATTGTTCCTAATATATCATGATACAAGCTCTAATTTTAAGTGACTCAGTTTTAAACTATTTCTACAGTTGTTATTTTTGTAGGATTTTTACTTTAAAAAATTAGAAGCAAGGTAACTAATGGTATAAAGAAAATTAGTAAGTCATTTTATATTTATAATTGGTTAGTTAATGGAATGGATTACTAAAAGACTTCTTAAAACTTGTTTTTAATACTTACAGGTTTTTAATGTGAATATTTATTTGGTTGCAAACTTGTCTGTCAGGCTGCCTCCAAGTGCAGAGAGAGTTCCTGCCAACCCTCTAAAATCAGTTGTTCAAAAGTCTTAATTATGAGAAGGTAAATAAAGAGTGGCTGAAGCAGTGCAGAGTTCTAATGAGTTAATGTAACTAAACTCGAGCAAATCAATGTTCTTCAAAGCCTGCAAGCCCAGCTCTGACAGTCATCCATCAAACTGAAGGTCTCCTTAATAAATGCCAATTATGGGCCATATATGCACAAACGTGGCATACACAGTGTAAGTCATAAGATCATTTCCTCCCGAGAAAATTACTGATCAAGAAAACACCCAGGCGGTGCCAATGACCAGCCCACCAACAGTAAGGCTCGCTCCTGAATTCTAACCCCACGACTCACTCATTCTCTCTCTCCGACCCCCACCTCCATCCCCCCACACCCCGCTCTGTATGTGTGTCTCTCTGTCTGTCTGTCTGTCTCTGTCTCTTTGTCTCTCTCCTACTGAAAG